>NW_025920141.1:2682705-2982705 GCF_902686445.1 Sciurus carolinensis
GTCCAACTGCCTTGAGATATTCTTCACCAGATTAGTCAGTCCATGTTTCAGTTGCCTTTTACATCACTGTGACCCAGAGATCTAACAAGAACAATTGGAGGGCTGTGCACTGTCATGGCGGGTGTGTGTCAAAGACCACTGGCCTTGTGGAGTTGGCTGTATGCGAGAATCCACATGAGAGGCTAAGAATATTGTATGCAAAGATTCTTGATGTTCTTGAGCAAATTCCTAAAAATGCAGCATGTAGAAAATATACAGAGCAGATTACAAATGAGAAACTGGGTATGGATAAAGCAGAATTAGATGTTAAAAAATCAGAAGACCAACTTCAACTTGGTCAAATAGAAGTGTGATTCTTCAGGCTGAAAATGAACTAAGTCTGGCAAGAAAAATGCTGCAATGAAAACCATGGAAGCCATTAGCGGAAAAGCCACCTGCCAACCAGTGGAAATGGCCAATATAATCACTAAATGTCTTCTACAGGTTGATGGGAAACTGATGTAATTAAATGTTCTATTATTTTAAAAAATGTCTCCATGTTCTTGACATGATCAAGAAAACTGACACAGGACATACTGAAGAGACTAGTGTTTATGGTATTAGGGTCTTATGAATCAGTTTTTGATTTGTAGAGTATTTGTCCAGATATTTCACATATGATAGTTCCTCAAACAGAAAGGTTGTGGGAAGATTTGAAAGTTAATTAGAAAAATTCCTACAAATCTTCATTTCAGAGGCCAAAATCAGAGGCTTACTTCTCTTTAGTAATATCTTTAGCATGTTACATAATTTCATTTCATTATCCTGAAAAAATGGAAATGTACCTTATTATTGTTTAAACAACTTTACTGGTCACCATTTCAGATGAAGTAGTAAACATAAAAATATTTAGTTATGAGAATAATGGCAAAAGTAATTTGTGATAAAATTTTTAATTGTGGCTATGATCAAATAAAAAGTAAAATTTAAATATATTACTCTCTAAAAACTTTCAAATAAAAAAAAGAATAATTAGAGCAGGTAAAGTTTATTTAGATCATGATTTCAGAGGTCTCAAGTTCTCTGACCACCATAACTCTGAGACCACAATAAAGTACCTCATCATTGTGGAAGTATAGGGAGGGGGAAATACCTCAGGATATGGCAATGAGGAAGCAGAGACAAAGAGAGAGAACTCTGCTCACCACAAAGTATAAACCGTAAAGGCATGCCCCCTTTCACTGACTACTTCCACACATACACTTCTTGCCTGCAGTTGACATCCAGTTAATACATACCAGTGGAATAAGGCACTCATTAGGATAAAGCTCTCAACCCAATCATTACATCTCTAAACTTTCTGGCACTGTCTTACACCTGAGGTTTGTGGGAGTACCTCATATCTAAAGTATAACGTCCTGCCACCTTTAAATAACCCTTCCAAGAAGTCTAAGGATATGGAGAATATAAACAAACCTAAGACCATTCTTCCCACAAGTAACATGAGTGGGCTGTAATCCAGTTTCCAATAACATACTTACTTCAATCTCAAAACCTCACACACAATCTTTACTGACTACATTTCTCCACACACTCTCTTCTGACATCACATCAGCATTGCCAACAAAGCTCTCTTCTAACACTCTAGGCTTTCTCTAGCCTGGGTCTCCAAGATTTTCCAACCATCTGCTGAAATACTAATTCCAAAGCCCTTTGAATCACAAGACAAAGTAGGGTCACAAAAACATACATACTCTCAGCACCAATTTCTGGGTTAATCAGTCATCTGACACAGTATTAAAATATCTGAGATCAACACCATAAAAGGAGGAAAGATTACTTTGGGCTCATTGTTTGGAGGTTATAATCCAAGGTTGCTTGACCCTGTTCCCTGTGGACCCGTGACTGAGTAGTAGGGTATGCTGGAGGAAAACTGCTCACTTCAACATGGCCAGAAATCAAAGAGAAAAAGGCACAGGTCCTAATATCCCATTCTGGAGAACAACCCCAATGACATGATTGACTTCTACTACATCCCACCTCCTAAAAGATTCCCTGACCTCCTAATGACACCATCCACTAGAGACCAAGCTTTTAACTCATGAGCCTTTCCCAGAAGGTGATTATCCAACCCTTAGAGAGGACTGAGATCCCCCCCTTACTCCTTCTGCCATTTCACACACAAAGGGTAACCCTGCTCTGCAACCATCCCTAGGTAACAGCCAGAAGGAGATTCAGCCTAAGGAACCAGGCACAGAAAACCTCAGGTGAGTCCCAGAAAGGAAGGGCAGGTTGTGGGGTCCTCTGGCAACCACCTTCAGCTTGAAGCTCACTGATAGGTCAGCCACTACAGGGGAATGGAGAAAATGAAGAAGGTGGCACCACACTATAAGACAAACATCAAGCAGGGATTCACTTCCCTCAGGAAGAGAATCCTTATCCTTCAGAACATGTAAAATATTACTTCAAAACATGACACAATGGAACAGAGATGCCAAGACAGAAACCAAAATCTTCTCTAAGTTTTGCGGTCCCTGCAAGTCCCTTCTAGATCTGACGCCTCAGGTTTCCTCAGGGAAGGGTTGCCTGATCTCCACCAGCACACACCATCCATGGCACAGATGGAAGTGGGGGAGAGGTTCTGTAGGATTTCAGCAGCCTTAAAATGTAGAGCACAGTATTTTCATCCACCAGCTTACCCTCAAAGAAGCCAACAGAATCTGTAACTGCCCAGCTGATTCTCAACTGTTGACAAGGAAGAGGACTTTTCCCATCTCAGTAACTGTCTAGGAAATCCCACAATTTTATGCCTGCTGCCCATCACAAACATGACACCATTTAAAAGTTTCTGCCTGGACCACACACATGCTGAAGAGGAAACTGCCTCCCTAAGGAGCATACACTGCTGAATTCACCTACATGAGGAAGAGCCAGAAATCAACTGACATGCAGGTTCTTTGGCCCTGAATAATGAACTAACTCAGGAGAAAAGCAGTGGATCATAATGACCAAGGTCAGTGCCTTCCCCAAAGTGTCTCTGATGCCCCATTCACAATACATGTAAAATCTCCAAGATTCAATGTACTCTTACCTGAATAGGTTTCCTTCACACAGATGTCTGGTCATAAAAATGGTTCTCTCTCTCTCTTTCTCTCTCTCTCTCTCTCTCTCTCTCTCTCTCTCACACACACACACACACACACACACACACACACACATATGTACACACAGGTGGTGTCCTAGTAAACACTTAATAAGATATAATCCACAGGAAGGTAAGGAAGTCTTGACTTTTAGTGTATGAGGTATAGCTATCTCAAGATTAATTTCAACCTTATGATGGGATACCACTGAAAACCAAATTTAAAGAGATGAGCAGCATCAGCTACCATACCTGGTTCCTGGCAGCTCCAGCCAACAAAGAAAATGTGCACAAAATTCACCTGCCTCCAAGGGTACTATATCAAATTGCAATCTCAAATACAAAAACAAAACCACCTTCACATCTCCAGATAAAAATACACATCAGAGTTTCTGAACATAAGCACAACTGATATCTCCCCAATAAACACACAGAAACACCACTGGTTACTACATGAATTTTTGCAGAAAAATACCCTATTCTTCCTAAATGTTCATGCACAGTCCTATGATTATGCATACATGTACAACATGGACTGGGCCCACACATGTACAACAAACACACTGCCTATGAATACCCAATGAATACCCTTCAGGCCCAGATTGCAAAACCAAAAAGTATACAACCAGTCACCTCTTGCACTATAAAAAACAGTACCATGTGAAATCCCACAGTTCTTAAAATACATTCATTCCACAATACACAAAGACACAATTGACTTCCAAGCACACAATGTACCTCTCACATCTGCCAGAGTACACATGCCAAGAGCTCCACGAGTCCAAGACACACTCAGCCACCAACAACCTAGACTTCTCAAATGCATGAGACTAACACCAGGACCACACATTCTACTAACATCACCAAAATCTTCAAGAATTATGTGCAACAATAAACAAAAACACAATTCCTGAGCATCTTATATATACACAGATTCTAAATACCACATCCACAAATCCATGAACATACACCTGATCACGTGTGCCTACACACAAAACATCATGTATATAAGAGGTTTGGATTGTTATGGGGCACAGCTTAACAACAGACCACTAAGAAGTCCAACTTTGAGAGTCTTTATTAAGCTGACTGACTCACTGTCTCACACAATGCCCCAAAAATGGCTATTGGGAGAACAGCCCCAACCATAGGATTGCAGTGGTTCTTATACCATAAATCAGTACATCAATCGTAAGTGTCTGTTTCTATGATTCAAAATTTCAAACTAACATCATGAGACCTAAAATCATTAGAAGAAGGGGAAAATGAGTCAAACAACCCTATATCTAGGTACAAAATAAAGAATGGTTACTAATATCTAAACAAGCATTGTTGACATCACCGTTCACATGATGCATTGTTTAGGAGAAATAGGAATCAAAAAGAAAACAATTTTGCATCATATAAGAATTGTCATTTTTTCATTTTATATTGCTAAACATGTCATTCTAAGTAACTGATGATGGGTACAGAGGCAGGGTGTTCCCATGGGAGAAGCATTTCCTACATAACATGGAATCTCAGAACAAAATGGAGTCTGTTTAGTCATTGCCCATATACCCTGGCCTATAACTTTCCCATGGAGTCAAATCTGTCAGTCCATCACAAGATTGTGATCCCCCAAGATGGATATGTAGGTTGTAGGCTCCCGCATCTGCAAAAAAGACCTTGTGCTTGGATAAAGGACCTTCACAAAGGTAATAAAATCAGGTATTTCAAATGAGATTGTCCTGGACTAGTTGGGAAACTGTATATCCAATAACAAGTGTCTGTACAAGATGAGGAGATACAGATGAGAGGAAAAACACTGGAGAAAGGCTTGGAAAGAAGTGAGGGAAGCCTACGTTATGTTTCCACAAGCTGAAAACACCTGCAGTTCAGGAACTGGAAGAGGTCGGGAGGATTCTCCCTCACAGCCACCTGAGGGAGCAGAGACCAGACAACACCTTGAATAGGCTTTGGGCCTCTGTAACTGTGAGGATATTAATGTCTGTTGTTAGGAGCCACCTTGTGTGGGATCATGTGTTATAGCATCCCCAGAAAACTAACAGAACACACAAAAATTAGTTCAAATGTCTGACAGGCCTAAATTTAATCTAGGACTATAATCTAATCTGGAACTATAAAGTACAGAAAATGAAACAGGAAAAAAGTCCTCATAACCTTGATTGAGGTAAAGAGTGATTTTTTTGAAACAGAAAAAAAATAATGTTAACCATTAGTGAAAACCAAAATAAATTAAAACAATTTTTCATAAAAATACACTACTAGGGAGCAACTGAGGAGAGCAGGAGTAGGTGGTGGCATCAGGAAGATGCTGCTCTTTAGCATAAATTGCAATCCATTAGGGATCCTTTCTCAGACTCAAGTTAGAACTGAGAGTTAAGTAAGCCATAATTGATGCACTGAGCACCTCAAGGGGAGAATGGATTTATCAGCAGTGAAAAAGAAGATCTTGCTAGAAGTCAAAGGAAATAATAAAAAGTCCAGCACCAGGGCTCCCTCTCCTACCAAATGCAAGGACTGCTCTGATGAGAAGTCCAAGGATTGATGTAAGGACAAAGGGAACACCAAGCAGTCAAGTTGAAGGACAGTGGCAGGTATAAGCCTCAGAAGAGGCTCAGCAGCAGCAGTACCAGGTCTCCATGCAGTTCCACCTCCAGCTCAAGATCCAGCAGCAGCACAGGTTCAAGTTGTGTCTACAAGTCCTCCTCTGCATCCAGGGACTGGGGATCTCCAGTACATCCTGCAGCTCCTGTTCCAGCAGCTCCTCCAGATCTCCCAGCTCTTCTTGGCACAGACATGGCATGGGTGGTGCTTCTGCTCCAAATATAAATCACTTAAAGGAGATGAAAAGGAGAGGAAAAAGCAGAGCCCTTACCCTAAACCCACCAAAGTGCTTGTTGGAAGGCTCACCAGGAATGTGACCAAGGACTTACCATGGAGATATTTTCCACCTATGGAAAAATTAAAATGATTGACATGCCTATAGAAAGGATGCATCCTCATCTATCCAAAGATTATGCAGTTGTGAAGTTTGAGAATCCAGATGAAGCTGAGAAGGAACTGAAGCCCATGGATGACAAATTGGTGGCCAGGAGATCACTGCTACTGCTGTGTTGGCCCCCTGGTCTAGGCCACCCCCCATCCCTGCAATTCAGCCCTACCAGGAGGATGATGCTGCCACCTCCCACTTGGCATAGGTAACCCCTGCAGATGAGGATGGGGTGATGCTTTCTAAGTTGCAGGTCCCCCATGAGCAGGCAGTCCTGCTGTCCAGGCCACTGCCATCACAGAAGCCTCTCCAGATCTAAATCCTCCAGATAAATAAAGCCACCAAAACTCATCTGTACCTTATGTTCCACCCAGCTCAGTGGTGACACTTTCCTAGCTGAAGGACGGTGGGCAGGAAAGGACCCCTTACTTGTAGACTTCAAAGTCAGCAGTTGAGGCCTTTCTTCTGCAGGCAGTTTCTGGCTGCAGAAATGCTGATGGTTCAGAGCTGGGCCCATTGAGGTGCCCTGCAGTTTTCTGGCTAGAAAGCTCACCCATTCCCATTCCTAAGTCTGTTGAGTGGCAGAGCCAGCCAGAACCAGCAAGCTTCCAGGAGGCAGTGTGACTCATACTATTCACAGATGACCTGAGTCAGTCTGGCAAACCTGGTCACACCCTTTCTGTTGCTGTGCTATGTCCACAGGAAGGGAGACCAAGCCCCATTCCTGTTAGCCCTGACCTTTTCCCCACTGCTTTAATTCTCTTCCAACCTTTAGGGTTGTCCTTCCACCTGTTAGTTGCTACAAATGGTTCTGTCTTTCTACGCCCTCCCACAAACCCCTGCCCGACATGTTCCTTACTCTCTGAAATTGGTGAGCAACTTGTAAGCCAGCTCTGCAAGATCATGAATGCCATCATGGTGGTCCTTCAGGATACCTTGGAGACGTTTACATTGCTTTTTTCTCTCTATTATTGTACAGTCAGTACGATAACATTGGTTTTGAGTTTTATAACTTTGTAGCATTTTAGATAAGGTTGGGTTTGTATTTGTTGTGTAGTGAGGAAAATGTATTGAATAAATCTAGGATGAGAATGAAAAAAAAAAAAAACACTACAATGAATGTAAAAGCAAGCCAGTAACTGGGAGAAACATCTCACAATACAGATACCTAACAATGAACTCAGATCTATGTGTACACAGCAAACTTACCATTTTGTGGTAACAAAAAAAAATCTAATTAAAAATTAGGTGAATTATTTAAATAGACATAAATTGTGGGAGAGGGTACTGGGGATTGAACTCAGGGGCACTAGAACAAGGAGCCACATGGCCCAGCCCTATTTTGTATTTTATTTGGAGACAGGGTCTCACTGAGTTTCTTGGTACCTGGATTTTGCTGAGGTTGGATTTGAACTCATGATACTCCTGCCTCAGCCTCCTGAGCTGCTGGGATTATAGGCATATGCCACCATGCCCAAATAAATAGACACAAATTTTTTTAAAAGTTGATATATGAATGATCATTAAGTTCATAAAAACACACTTAAATCAATAAGGAAATGCAAATGAATAACCTAGTAAGATATGTCCACATATGATACTTATTAAAATATATCAAATTTAAAATACTTGATAGTAAAACCTCATGGAAATAAAATGGAGGGACTAGGACTCTCACACTCTGCTGCCAGAATAAAATGGTACAACTACTCTGGAAAACAGGTCAGCAATTTCTCTAAAAAATAAGCATGGAACTAAAATATTATTCACTATCCTACTCCTAGATATTTCCCCAGGAGAAATGAAAGCATGCATTCATACAAAGACGGGTATCTGGGTAATTATAACAGAGAATTAGAAGCCACTTTTGTTAAAAGCACTGACTCTTAATTCAGGCCTTTCAATGTCTAAAGAGTAACTGCAAGTAGGCTAAAGCTTGCCCTCTCTGCTTCCAATTTGTATTTTATCATCTTAAACTTTGGGCCAGGTCCCTGTTCCTTTTGTATAAAAGCTAATTAGTCATCCAGGAGTAGAATGCAAGGCTTATTAGCCCTAAATTTAGCTAACCTATGTTGTCCCCCTTCAAGACTGAGGACACCCAGATAAGAGTAAGGTATTTTTGAGATTTTCAGGGACATTCAACTGCCATCTTTTATAACCTCCTGTTCCAGATGCCTTGAGTGGCTCCTACATGTCTTCTGTCACTGCCCTAAAACTGCAGTCAGTTTGGATTCTAGGAGCAGCAGAGCCTCAGAGACAGATCATTCCACTAAGTGGGAGAAATTACCCTCCATGGGAACTGAGGCTGCCACCCTAAACTGGAACAATTATCCCATGTGTACTGATTGCTCCCCTTATCTGATAAGGAATTCTCCAGAGTCACCTCATAGAACCAGTTCTGAGATAATGAGCAACCAGAACATAGCCTGATGAGATGAACTACTTCACCAGCTATGAAAATCCCCATTCAAACCCCCAACACTTGACTTTTCTGCCTTTTCTTTAAAACCTTGAGGTTTCTATCAATGCCTTGAAGCAGATCTTTGGTCACTGTATCCTTACACCTGTTCTTTCTGGTGTGGAAACACTGATTAAAACTCCTTTCCAGTCCTTCACCATTGCTTGTCTCTCTGATTGCCATATTGGGACAGGTGACCATGGTCATCGAGGTGCCATGACCACAAGCACTGCTGCATCCCACCCACTGGATGCTTCTCAGTTATCTCAGACACTCTGAAATCTGAGTACTGACAGATGACCTATGACACAGCCTAAGCATCTGTCAAAAACTGAGCAGCAGCTTGCATTTCTCTATGACTGGAAGCACCTTAGAAGCAACCTCTTCCCATTCCAGTCTGAAGAAGGAAGGGCACCCTCTCTTGCCTCAAACACCCCCATCCCAGGACTTCAGTAAAGAGATGGTTCCTTTATTCTCTAGCTGGAGTAGGAGACTCCTGAGGAAAGATGAGCAGGTCCAAGTCTGTCCCCCAGAGGTGCCACCTGAGTCCACCCTCTTTTCCCCCTTCATACCTATGGAGAAAACAGCATGGTGAGAACAAGTGAGGCTGGACATGGTCACTGGAGATTTTCTTCTCATCCAGCTCCCTGCCATCCCATTAGGGGACATGCCCAAAAATACAAAGGCCTGCTATTTGAACAGGGACCACATTTCCAGAAATAGGTGCTACTGTAATTTGTAACAAAGCAACAGAGACCGAATGGCTTAAATAGCAGTTCATTGTCTTACAGCTCTAGAAACTGGAAATCTGATGCCCAGCCGCTTTGGCTTCTCCTGAGGTCTCTCTCCATGACTTGTAGGTGCTGTCTTCTCCCTGTGTGCTCATGTGGTGGTCTCTCTATGAGTGTCCATGTCCTAATCTCCTCTTCTTAAAAATATACCAGCCAGATTGGATTAGACCCCACCTGCAGAGCTTCAGCTTACCTCTTCAAAGGGCCTGTCTCCAAATACCATTACATTCTGGGGCGCTGGAGGATAAGACTACAACATGTGGATTTGAGGAGACACAGAGCAGGTGGGCAAGCTGTGGCAAACCTTTAGATATTGTTATAATCATTCAAGGACAGAATCACAGTTTAGAGACACTAACAGCCATTGTTACAAAGCACATTTCTTTTATACTCATCAAAAATAAAAGTCATTAATAATTTATCAATTCTTCTGATGGGTCCAATATTATTCAAGAGTCCTTAAATGAAGAAGAGATGGGATACCAGGTCTCTGAGGAACTGATTCCCAGAAAGTTTCATCAAAGGGCAGATGCAGCCACAATGGGTGCCCAAGGAGGGCACAGGCACCAGGGATTGGCACTGGCTTGTGGATTCCATAGGACTCTTGCCCTCTGGACCCTTCCTAAACCAGTGGGTCCTGACACTTGTGAATCTCTGTGATCCCTCCCTCTTCTGGGTTTCTTCCTGGGGAGTGACTGCCTTTTTCCCACAGGGCTGCAAGCTCCTGGTGACAGAGTGCCTGTCACTTCTTCAGCTTGCGCCTTTGTCTCCATGATGGTTCAGAGAGTTTTCCAATCCTATCCCAATGAGAGAATGCTTTAAAAACACCTTAAATGTGTTTTTATAGTACAATCATGCTATTAAGCTTCATTCCAAAATGTAAAGCTCCATCACCATGTTTTCTCTTTGGTTCTGTAGAAGCCACAAATTCACACAGTTGGTGAGGGTGACTGCTCTGTGGCTTTTTGTTTCTTGTACTCTCTTAGGTTTGGGGATCAGGGCAATGTTGTCCATGAGGAAGTGAGATGGGATGTGATTCTTCTTATCCAATTTTTCTGGAAGAGACAGAGTGAAACTGATGTTATTGCTTCTTGAAATATTTGGTAGAATTGACATTGAAATTATTGGGGATTGGCGATTTTTTTCCTCATGAATTGTAATTGCCAAGTCAATTTCTTTGATGGTTGTAGAACTTTTTCAGTTCTCTTTGTTCATCTTCAAAAAGGGATTTGTAAATATGAGGCTTTTGAGGAATGGTCCATTTCACCATATTGTTATTTCTGTGGTTAGAGTTGTTTTAGCATTTCATCCTTATCCTTTTCAGGTCTCCCTGGCTTACGGGGAGAGCTCCTGTTTCAGTCAGCTTTTTCACTGCCATGAAAAAAGACCTGAAAAGAACAATTTTCTGAGGGAACAAAATATAAACCTCAAAGTCACACCTTCCAGTGACCCACCTCCTTCATCCACACCCTACCTGGCTACAAGTAAACACCAAGTTAATCCCTATCAGGGGATTAATCTACTATCAGGGGATTATGTTAAAACTCTCATAACCCAAACTTCACCTCTAAACCTTCATTGTCTCATACATGAATTTTGCAGGACTTCTCATATCTCCACCATGACAACTTCCCTTTCACATTATTAGTAAATTATATCTTCTTTCTGGTTTATTTTTTCCTGTCTTTCTAGAGATTTATTAATATATTGATATTTTAAAAGAACTACCTTTCAGTGTCATTGATCTTTCTCTGCTCTTTTCAATTTCATTGCTCTTTTCTTATCTGTTTCTTTCCTTCTGCTTGCATTGGCTTTAAATTTTTGGTCTTCATTGTCCATTGACTTAAAGTGAATACCTTTAATTGACTTATCTTTTTTGTTATCTTTTTATTAATTAATTGAGTTATCATTTTTGAGTTATCTTTTTATTAGTTAATTATCCTTTCTGTAATGTGGGCATTTAAATTTCCTTCTAAACACTTATTTCATCTGTAACTCAGAGTTTGATATTTTGTTTAGTTCAAAATATTTTCTAAATTTTCATAAGCATTTCTCTGAGACCCATGGACTATTAGAACTGAACTGGTTAATGTGTTTAAGGAATTCAGTGTTATCTTTCTCTTGGTGATTTCTACACTAATATCAGACCATATAAAATGTTTTATGTGATTTCCATTCTTTTAAATATGCTAAAATTTGATCTGAGACCTAAGATGTGATCTATCCTGTTTCATATGGCAAGAAAGTGTACCCTCTGCATTGGGTAGAGGGTCTATGAATGTCACTCTGTGCACTTGGCTTCTGTGTTCTGTTCTCTGCCCTTGATGATTCTCTATCAGTTTGATTGATGACGTAGAGAACAGTGTTCAAATCTCCATTTCCTCCCATGGGTCACCAAGTTCTCCTTTAAGTTCTGTCAATTTTTTCTTCCCAATTTCAAGCTCTGACACTGCACTTTTAAGATTATTGCATCTTCTCATAAAATGACACTTACGTTATTATAGAATGTCCTTCTTTCTTGTTGGTAGTGTTCTTTGCTCTGAAGTCTACTTTCTGTAACATTCATTTTCTTTTCATTAGTGTTTGCATGCTGTATTTTTCCATTCTTTTACTTTTAACCTATGTATATCATTACATTTGAAGGGACTTCTACAGTATATATAATTATTCTTTTAAAGTTAATTCTGACACTCTTTGTACATAGATATTCTGTGTATATGTAGAAATAAATTTTACTGTTACTATTGTAAAGCAACAATATATAGTTTTCTGGAGTTTTTGTGTTTTGACCTTTGGGCAGGGTTAATTGTTTTTAATTTATTTTTATTGGTGTATTATAATTATACATAATAGTGAATTGCTGTGTATCTATGCATGCACATAACAGTGTCTCCCTTTCCATCCCTTCCTCCTGCTCCCTTTCCTCTACTGTCCTGGTCCTCCATCTATAGTCTTTAAAAGAAATCTGTCAGTCTGTATTTTGATTAATGTGCTTAGACCACATATTTAATCAAATCACTGATATATTTGGATTTAGCTACATTTGTTTGTGTTTCCCATTTGTGCCATTTGTTTCTGCTTTCTCTATGTCTCTTTTCTCCCTTCATTTGCATAATGTGAATTCATTAGGGTGTTGCATTAATTTGTTTTATGATATTCTCATGTAAATATTTTAGTCGTGGTCTCAGTACTTAAAACTTTGCATCTCTACTTCAGGCCATATCTACAGAATTCAAATCTAGTTGAGTTAAAATCCTAACTGTACAAATTACACTGTGAAAACATTCAGAAGAAAATATGCTATGTGGCTTGATAGGGAAAGAATTTCTAAGGAGACCAATATAACATGCCAGGAGTAGCAAATGGCATGCCCAAAAATGCAAGTGGCCAATAAATATATGAAAATATATACAATCTCAGTTGAGAAACGCCAACTAGGCCTACAGTGAGATATCATTTATATTCTTGAGACTGCAAGGGAAGACACACAGACCATTAAAGCAATAATTATTGGTGAAGATCTGGAGCAATGACATATCTTAGGCCCAGCTGCGGGGGAGGCTGAATTCTTTCATCTACTAAGGGAGGCAACTAGAACAGATTACTCACACTCTGACCCAGCAAGACATCTACTCTGGTGCCTAGGGTACACAAAGATATATAAGGTGTATCTGCAGCAACACTATTTCAAATAGCAGAAAAACTCAGATGCAACTTGAACATGACTGAATTAGGTGTTGATATATTCATCCAATGGAATACTCTACAGCAGTTAAAAATAATAGAGAGATTACACACCATTTATGTATGATTTATCAAAATGTAGAAATGAATTCTATTGTCAAGTACAACTAATTAGAACAAATAAAATTAAATTAAAAAAGAATAAGTCACATTATCTCAACATGATTTTAATGAAGGGAATGAGAAACTTGCAGAAGCATGCACACAGTGTATCATCCTTTAAGAAAAAGAGGATGGTAAAGCACCATATATCTGGAATGCTCCTTTAAATTCCCGGGAATCAGGCTAAGTCAAGGGAACAAAGAGAGCAGGCTGGGGTCAGAATGTCTAGATAATTATATCTTGAAGGACACTGACATTCTGTCATGTATGCTAGGAACTAGGATATGTTAGTGTCTTCTGTAGAAAGCTGCTTTTTTGCATGCATGAGGGGATAGCTGCTCCTTAGGATGTTGGTCATATAAAGCAAGCTAATACTGATGATGTCACTGATTGTGCAATCTAACCTATAAAACCTCCCTCCACACAGTGACTGTTGCTGAAGTGAGGGCACTGCAGAAAGGATAGGTGTCTTTCATTCAGTTGGCCACCACCAGACAAAACACCATAAGGAATAAGAGATATTATCTTCTGGGGTGGCATTGTGAGGACAGGAGACACTGCATGATGAAGCACTATGAGGGAAGAAGGTCCAGCCTTCACCACTGGGCTCTAGTAAAGTTCCCATCCAGCCTGCCACCAATGGACCTTCCCCTAAAGTATTTACCCTACAGCTCACTCACTATCTCTGGTGTCTCTTCCTTGACCTTTCAGCAACCTGTTCCATGCCCTAGCACAACTGGGCTGTGGACATTACAACCCCACTGATAAACTGTTCAAATTATACAAATTAAGTCTGTGTTGTTTAGGAATGCATACATACATAATAGCATCTAATGGAAAATACATATCATATCTTCTAAAATGCATATCATTCTTATTATCAAAAAAAAGTTAAAAGAATAACTTTTGATAAAAGAATGTTTTATCACATACAGGGACAAACCACACAATATTGAGAGCAGGACATACCTGGTTTTCTGAAATAGATTGTTTCCATTTGTCCAACATTTTGCTCCTACTGTGGCAGGTCAGGTTCAAACATCACTCAGGTGATCACTCAGCAACGGCTAAATTGCATCTTAAATGCTTCACTTTCCTCCACCCACCATTAGCCTGTTGGTCTGTGTATCATCTTACTGTGGCTTCTGCAGATTCTAGGTCACATGAACTTGGCAACTATTCCCATGTATTCTGTCTAGCATTCCCAGTTTCCTAAGTAGCTGAGTGAGGGTCTGCAGGGGAGTTGGCGGACACAGACGTGCCACTAACCAGCCTGCCCCTGTCCCTTGTTTCTCCACAGGTTCTTCCGTCACTGTAATAACTTCTTTCTTATGCTTCCTCAAACACCATCAGCCCAGTGTCTGGAAAAATGTCCTGTCCAGCAGACCCAGCTGTGTGCAGCACTCAGGTCCTGCTGGGGGAATCAAGGTGTGGCACTGTAAGGTTGTCAATGAGCCCCACAGCCCAGGGGAAGGACAGCACCCACCCATTCACTCTCTATTCAGGGGATTGGCACCTTGGATCCTGGGTGGTTAGTTTAAAATGTTATAAATGAAATAACTGCATTGAACGTCCTCAAGCATATTATGGCAGGTGGCAACGACATTTTCTTTTAAAATACTACAAAAATGCATTCAATTTTTTTAATGTAAAAAATACAAGCAAGTGGATTTTAGTGAAATCTATTCAGAATGAAGGTTTTCCCATATTTTTATTGGTGCATTATAATTACACATATCAGTGGGATTTGTTACCTATTCAATACATGCACATGACATAACACTATAATTTGGTCAATATTCCCCAGTATTTCCCCTTTTTAGTTTTACATGACAGCAGGAAAATTATTACACATTTCCAAAATCACTTCATACCAACTTCTGAGTAGCTGAGGAAAAGACAAACATATGGAGAAATCAATTCTTTTTTTATGACAAAAGAGTCCATTTTGACTCCGGAATTAAAGGGGCAGGACTTACATCCTGTGGTCACATATATATGTATGGGTACATTCTTCAGTTTTAGGTAGCATGGAATCCTTTCTTGAGTACACTTTGTACATAGTATATGTATGATATACATGGGATTTAAAATGGAAAATTTAAATAAACAAACCAAAAAAAAAAAAAAAAGAAAAAGAAAAACTCCTGCTGAAATGATTTAGAATAACATTTTATCTCTCCGGACTCCAGACATCCCCAAACCGCGACCGCTGGGCTGTGCCCACTGGATTTGTGCTGCTGCTGCTGCTGGTGCCAGCGCCGCGCCGCGTTCCTCTAGCCCGGGAGCCTCCAGGCTAGGGCCCAGTCAGCCTGCCTAGGCTAATCTGCATCCGCCCGAGGCCCGGTGTCCGCCGCCGCGCCTCTCCCAGGCGGGGTGTGGATGGAGGGCGCCGCTCGCGCTGCCCGCAGCTCCGCAACACGGGCCGTGAGACCCGCACCCACCGTGTCCTACGCAGAGGGCTACCTGTACCAAGCAACCCGCTCGCTGGCGCTCTACTCTTGCTCGGCTGCCCACAGCGCTTCCGCCTGGCCTGGCCTCGCTGTGAGGAGCTGCCGCACTCCGCATCCGGTTCTGTGTTCAGCCGGTACCGGGCTCGGCGGTCTTCACGGCGCAGGTGGTCACCGGCTTCGGCAGCCTGTTGCATGCTAGACCAACGCTGCCATCGCAGGCTTCGGGTCCTACACGGGCGCACCCTACCACCGCGCGCGCCACTGGGCTGACGGGCGCCACCGGCTACCATCCCCTAGGTCAGCACGACCTACACGTACCAGCTCAAAGACCCAGCGTACCGCAAGCACAGCACGCAGGACGCCACAGCTACGCTCAAGGTCTGGTTGAACGCGGACCGCAAGAAACTGTACCCCACCAAGGAGGAGAAGATAATGCTGGCCACCATTACCAAGTCGACACTCACGCTGGTCTCCACCTGGTTTGCCAACACGCGTCGGCGGCTCAAAAGGAAAAACAAGATGACTTGGGTTCCTAGGAAAAAAAAAAAGCAAGTACAAGGACGAGGATGAGGGCGACGCTGCAAGGAACAAGGAGAGTCCTGAAAAGGTGCAGGAGGGCACGGTGACCTAGGCGGAGGATGGAGGGATCAGCCTGCATGTCTACTCGGTTAGGAATCACTCGTGCTCACCCGAGTCATATGGAGAGAAACAGTCCTGCTGCGCCAGCGAACCCCTGTGTCAGTCTGGCTTGGAGTGCAAGGACAAGTACGATGATCTAGAGGATGAGGAAGACAAAGAAGGAGTGTGAGCAGGACCTGGCGCCGCCCAAGTCTGTGACCTTGTCCCTGCTTACCCGCGTGGAGGTGCCACTGCTGAGCTTCTCGCCCGAAGCCACGCCTCGCGGTGGCGGCGCCAACCAGACGCCCCTGGGCAGCGAGACGTCACCTGGCACACAGCTGCCCACCAGCAAGCCCAAGCTGTCGTCGCTGGCGGAGATAGCCACGTCGGACTTCAAGCAACAGAGCCTGGACCCGGTCTGCGGGCCACAGGGGCTGCCAGCGGCAGCGGCACCCACTTCTTTCCAGGCACCTCCAGGCTGTTTGCCTTACCTGACCTCGCTGCTGGTCAGCAGTCACCTCTACTACACGACGCCCTTTTATGGCACCTACACAAACTACAGGAACTTGAATGTGGCACTGCAGGGTCAGGGGCTCCCGCGGTACCATGCAGTGGCCAAGGCCCCCCGGAGAGGTTCTGCAAGCAGCGCCTAAGACAGCCATGGGCAAGGCGGGTACATACTGGCTGGAGCCCCGCTACCTGCCCCCAGGCGGCAATTAGGAGCCCAAGAAAATGCCAGCGAGGGCTGCATGGTAGTTGACGCAGACATCCTGTCCTACCTATAGAAGGGCCAATTTGGCAGTGCAAATAGGTGTCACAATTGCTTTGGAAAAAAAAATTAAAAAGTCAGCAGGTCTTTCCAAGCCCATAAATATACAGATACAAAGCACAGATCTGTAAATCTATACCACATCTTGTGCCACTGTAAAGAAAAAGATCCACACAGCACTTCAGCCCACAGACTCTAATGATTGGAGCACACTTGGATGTATGTGAATTTGTTGGTATAGTATAGTTTCCCTGATGTATGTGTGACTTTTTAAAACCATCTGTTATTTTCTCAGGATATCTCAAATTGATCACTTCTTTGCCACGGTAAATATTCTATAGATGTGATAAGATTTACTGTAAAATTTGTTTGTAAAAGATGTACACAGTAGAAATAGAATGTAATTGAAGAACTTGAGTACTTCAGAAGTGGAAACAAATTTGATATTTATTTTTATAATGATATAAAGCTTCTAATAATTTATACAAGTTGTCTTGCAATGGAATCTAAACTTTTGTAAATAAATTCTGCCTGGTTTATTTTTTGAACATTGCTGGTTATACAATCTTTGCTGGTTGTTTAACACGAATTCTTTACTGATTTTTATCTTTATTGTAAATAAAGATAGACTAATCTACAATAATATGGTATTTGGGACTCATTTTTCCTGAAGAGCAATTTGGGTTGGAACCCTAGGAATGGTAGACTCCATGTGATCTGAGTTCACCTTTTTAATGAAAAGCTGTGTGACATAAACTCTCCTTTCTCCAGCACATTTAAAAGAAAAAAAGGCAGAAAGGAGAGAACTACACAATAGGGAAATATATATATATATATATATATATATATATATATATGCATATGTTATTTTAGACTATGTACAAATGTGTTGCAAGATCATAATTAAATTTTTGTTTTCTGAATATATTGTTAGTGTAAATTTGTAAAACTTGGAAAAAATAAAATGATGTGACACCCCTAAAAAAATAACATTTCATATTTTTTGTCTAGAGTATTGAAGTCATATTTATCAATTGCTCTAGAATTTTAACACAGACCACAGTGTCTAATTTCACAGAATTCCAATTTGATTTACCACTTAAGGAACCACACTCAGCAGAGAAAATTACCATATGTAGCCTTCCTCCTAGACCTATAACCCAGTTTAGTCTAGTTTCTCAGACAGTTTAATGGGAACTATGTCAGAGACAAGGTGATCACCTGAACCATTTGGGAAAGGGCTTACTCAATTTCTTATTTTTGTATATTTTATGAGACATTTGAAGGTTCATAGGTGTATTCAGCATTAATCTCATTGCTCTCAAATGTCATTCATCAAACCCGTAATAAATATACTATCCAAAACGAAAAAAAAAGCTGACCCCAGAATCCAGCCTTGCTCCATGCTGTGTGCCTCTGCCATCTGGTGGTCAGATCTCATTATAGGAACCCAAAATGATCCTTTCTCTGTATTAAGGACAAGATCTTTTTACAAATCATAATCACCATTAAAGCGATTCAAAATACACTACAAAGTTCTATAATATTTACATGATTATCACACAGTAAATGCATTTTAATATTTCATGATGTGCAAATTTTCATATTTATGTACCATCTAAAAAGTTTCATTTCCTGAAGTTAAACTCAGGTCTTGAAAAATGTATTAACCAGGTCATAAAGAACAGAGAGAAATTCCTGTTAATCTCCCAATGGTGGCTTTCCCAAGGCTCAGGGAATGTTGAGTGCATTTGCGTTTTAATATTGTACTTCCATTTATTAAAGCTAAACATATTCACTGCAGAAGACTTTGAAATTACAGAACTTGATTTTTCTCTTTTGACTCCTGAATTCATTCAGAGTGTTTCCTGCATGGATGGGTTGGGGGAGGATGTCAGGACACTCCCTTATCTCATCCACTTGGGTCACAAGATCTGGCAGAGCAACAGGAACTAGAAGCTTTGAACCCTTAATTCTAATAACAACCTCCCCTGAGGTCTGCACTTGGTTTTTCACATCTGAGGGACAAAAGTCACTTCTGCTGCAGAGGGAATAGCTGTGCCAACATCAAGGCCTTTCCTAACTCAATATAACAAATATTTTCTTATATCTAAATTTAAATCTATGATCCACTTTGCGTTGATATTTGTATGTGCTGTGAGAAGGGATCCAACTCCATATTTGTGATGTGGATAACCAGTTGTCCCAGCACCATCTGTGGAAAAGATTCTTTTTTCCCCAATGAATTGTCTTGGCAACCTTGTTAAATATCTACAGACCTTAAATATAAATTTTTCCTCTGAACTCTCAATCCCATTCCATTGATCTACACCAGCAATTATCCTACCAGCACTGCATTGTCTTCAGTATTTATGGGGAACTGAGTCTCTTGGAAGTAGTACATGTTCCCCTGGCTACTGCTCTTGCTAGGGTCATGAACTCAAAGAAAGGGTCTTCCACCCACAGTCCTTGGTTTTGACAGTAGTGTAAAACTGTGAAAAAGGAATTAATGATCTTGAGAGTAGGGTACAACTTCAGACATTCATGGCTCCTTGCCATAAGTACTCTCTTCAGTATTCCTTTTAGTCTAAGAATGCTAGCAACAAATATCCTTGGTTTCTGTTTGTCAGCAATAATTTCACCTTTGCTTTTGGAGGAATTTTAGTGGATATAAAACTCTAACACTTAAAAACTGTCATTCAATTAATTCCTGATTTCTCTGCAGCAGTCAGCTGTACCTGTGCTCTTTTAGAAAAATGTGGCTTTTCTCAATATTTCCCTTGAGGCTTTGGTTGTGAGCAATTTTACTGGTATGTGCTTTGATGTGGATTTTTGCAGAATTTGTTGAATTTCTGGGTTAATGCCTGTCAACAATTTAGCAAAATTTTGATCACTCTCTTAAAGTTATGTTTGTCATTTCTATTTCACTTTTATTAGGACTCAAATTTAGAATGTTAATTTTTGAGTGTGTATAAAAATCTTCTCTAATGTACTTATGATTTTCTGTCTTTTCTTCAATTTGGATGTTTGCCATTGATCTGTCTTCTAATTCAGTAATTGCAAGCTCTGCTATAACAAATAAGCTATTAAATACATTTTCTGAAATCTTAATTTCATAAATATTATATGTCAGTTCTATAATATTTACTTGGTTTTTAACATAGACTCAAATTCCCTAATGATATTCTGTGTCCTTCTTCCATGTTTTCCTCTACCATCTTCAACACATTAACAACGGTCATGTTAAAGACCAATTCCAATAACAGGGCCTCCTGAGGTTTGCCTGTATTTCTTTTTTTCTTGTCTGTCATCATTTCTTGCCTCATCCATGTATGGTTATTATTAGATATTTTGTATTAAAAGCCTTCAAATGTTCCAGAGAGCATCATATTTCACAAGAGATACCTCCTCTTTTCTTTAGTTCCATTGAGAAATCAAGAGTATTAGGCTGAGCTGATATTTTAGCTGGACACAGTGCACCTTTGTTTCCTTACACTCAGATGTGGGCACCCTGTCTTTTGCATGACATTCGTGACTTCAGCCCTAAACTCTCATGCCCTTACTACCTAAGACCAATTCTGTATTTAGGATTCCCAAAGTTTCTCCATTCTCCTATTGTACACACTTTCAATATGAGGAAAAATTATAAAGGGGAAGCCTGGTGTTATGGTTGAAGCAGTGATCCAAGTGGTTCCTTGGATCCTAAGCAGTGCAAGATTGTAGGAAAATTTGCTCAGACTTTGAGGCTCAAAGCCAGGCTCGTGAACCTCCTACATACTGTGAACATAGCACCCATTCATTGGGTCAAATAGCCCCTGTAGAAGACAAATTGTACAATGGAGACCCCTTGATATCTGACATATTCTCACTCTGACTCCACATGACCTTTAAAAGCTTTTGTATGAACTATGGAGAGATCAAAAAGAAAGGATGCAACAAATATTTAAATATCTAATGCTACCTACTGTTTATTATAACTAATTATGAAGAAAGGTGATGTGTGAGATGCAATTTTACTTCTGGTTTCCTGTCATATCAAAAAATGAAGAAGCTGTTACAATAGAGGATTACAGTACAACTGAGCCAAAATTCTATGAGATTCTTTTGGTAGATTTTCACATCAATGGTACTCAGTTGTCCACATCTCCCAAGGTCCACAACCTTTTGGTCCCTTGTAATCTGATTCTGATCTAGTCAAGGGGCTTCTATTATGGTTTACATAAGATGTGTTCCCCAAAATCTCTACATGTGAGAAAATGAAAAAAAGTTTAGAGGTGAAATGATTGGGTTAGGAGAGCCTTAACCTAATCAGTGCATTAATCCACCTGAATGGATTAACTGGGTAGTGACTATAGGCAGGTACGGGTTGGCTGGAGAAGGAAGGTCACAGTGGGTAATCTTTGGGGTATATATTTTGTTCCTGCTGAGAAGGGCTCTCTCTCTCTCACTTCTTCCTGATTTTCATGTCCTGAGCTGCTTTCCTCCACCACATCTTTCTGCCATGAAGTTCTGCCTCACCTTGGGTTTACAGCAACAAAGTCAGCCATTTATAGTCTGAGACCTCTGAAACCATGAGTCTCAAAATAAACTTTTCCTCCTCTAATTGTTCTTGTCAAGTATTTTGTTTACAGTGGCAAAAGAAGGGCCAACTAAAATAGCATCCTTTGGTGAAGGGGATACTGGCAAATGTGGCAGAAGCAGAAGTTTCATAAATATTTGCACATTAGTACTTACCTTTTGCAAACACAAACACCAAGGTATGATGAGATCAGGAATGAAAAGTCTGACATAGACCCTCTATCCCTGCCTGGTCAGGTGTTAGGCCAGCATAGATAATTACATTTCAAGTTGAGTCTTCAGAGTGATCACATTATTTGAGACAAGACCACCATAAGAACCACCAAGCAAAGGCAAGTTCGAAAACCACAATCCACCAAAGTCATGATGAGAACACTAACTCTGTTAGGATACACTCCACCTATTCCTCCTCCTGCATTCCCTCCAAACCCAGATGAGCCTCCATCCAGATGTGAAGCTCATAATTCCCTTGATTTTAAATGTGCCTGTCCTGGGAGAGTATATGTGTACACATACACATATCAAACATATGCAAACATGTGTGCACATGTACAATTTACACAACTGTGACATGTTGATCAAAGGAACTTTTTATTTGAAAATCTTTATTGTTTCTATGCATTATTAGTATGGTTTCATTCCAATTTATAGATTTCTATGGTTGCTTTTTCACTCAATATCTGAGGTTCTCAACCAGAGGTGACTTTACCTCCCCAGAGACATTTGGCAAAATCTAGAGATGCTTTCAATTGTCTCAATGTGGAGATGCTGCTGCTCTTTACCTGAGAAGTTGGAGATGCTGATACATCCTCCAATACACAGGACAGCCCCCTATAAAAAAGGATTATCCAGTTCAAATGCCAATGTCAAAGTTGAGAAATTTGCATTAAGCACTTTGTTAGACAGACCACTCTTTGACTGTACTACAATTTATTTTTTTATTTACTTATTTTGGCCTTACAAATGATACCACCATATATAATCTTCAATATGAACATGGATGAGAGTGTTTCTAGAGCTTGGGAGTGGAGTTGTTGAGTCACTGGGAGCATGCACATCTGACAGCCAGAATAATAATAAACTGCTTCCCAAGTCACAGTGCCAGCTAACTCTGCAGTCAGTCTTTCACAGACAGCCCCTGAGTGTATATTTTCATACACATGCATTTTAAGGGGAGGGATCATGGACTGTTGCACTAACGTGACACCTAATAACTCAGTTCATTCTGTTAGCAATGATAGCTATTTGTGGGCTGTACATGTTGAAAGTATTATATTCCACATTTCAACTCTTTCCCATCTGAAAATATATTCACCCGTTTCTGGCTTTTGTTGTTGTTGTTGTTGTTGTTGTTGTTTTGAATCATTATAAACACAAGTAGAGTACTATTTTCATTTCTCTTGTTGTACACAAAGTAGAGTCACACCATTTGTGTAATCATACATGTACAAAGGGTAATGATGTTTGTCTCTTCCATTATCTTTCCTTTCCCCTGCCCCCTCTCCAACTCTCATTTCCCACTACAAAATCCAACCCTCCTCCACTCCTTCCCTGTTATGTATCATCGTACACTTATCAGAGAAATCATTCAGCCTTTTGTTTTTTGTGATTGGCTTATCTCATTTAGCATGTTATTCTCCAACTCCATTTATTTATCTGCAATTGTCATAATTTTAATCTTCTTCATGACTGAATAATATTCCATTGTGCATATACACAACAGTTTCTTTAACTATTCGTCTGTTAATAGGCATCTAGGTTGGTTCTACAATCTAGCTATTTTGAATTGAGCTGCTATAAACATTGATGTGGCTGCATGATTGTAGTATGCTGATTTTAAGTTCTTTGGGTAAAGACCAAGGAGTGAGATAGCTGGATCAAAAGGAGGTTCCATTCCAAGTTTTCTAAGGAATCTTCATACTGCTTTCCAGAGTAGCTGGAAATTTGCAACCCCACCAGCAATGTATGAGTGTATGTTTTCCCCACGTCCTCGCCAACACGAATTGTTGCTAGTTTTCTTGATAAGACATTCTAATTGGGGTGAGATGGAATCTTAGGGTAGTTTTGATTTTCATTACTCTTTTTACTAGAGATGTTGAACAATTTTTCATATATCTGTTGATTGCTTATAGATCTTCTCTTTTGAAGTGTCTGCTCATTTCTTTAGTCTATTTATTGATTAGGTTATTTGTATTCTTGGTTTAAAGGTTTTTGAGTTCTTTATAAATTTTGGATATTAGTGCTCTATCCGAAGTGCGTATGGCAAAGATTTTCTCCCACTCTGGTAGACTGTCTCTTCACATGGTTAATTGTTTCCTTTGCTGAGAGAAAGCTTTTTAGTTTGAATCTATCCCAATTATTGAGTCTTATTTTATTTCTTGTGCTTTGGAAATCTTGTTAAGGAAGTCTGGTCCCAAGCTGACATGATGAAGATTTGGGCTTACTTTTTCTTTTATTTGGTGCAGAGTCTCTGGTCTAATTCCTAGGTCCTTGATCCCTTTTGAGTTGAGTTTTGTACAGGGTGAGAGACAGGGGTTTAATTTCATCTTAGTGTATATTAATTTCCAGTTTTCTCAGCACCATTTGTTGAAGAGGATATCTTTTCTCCATTGTATGTTTTTGGCACCTTTGTCTGGTATGAGATAACTGTATTTATATCGGTTTATCTCTGTGTCCTCTACTCTGTACCACTGGTCTACCTGTCTATTTTGGTGCCAATTCCATGCTGTTTTTATAAATATTGCTCTGTAGTATAGTTAAATGTTCTCTTGCTTTGCTTTTACTGCTAAGTATTGCTTTGACTATTCTGGCCTCTTATTCTTCCAGATGAATTTCATGATTGCTTTCTCCATTTCTGTGAGCTACGTCATTAGGATTTTAATTGGAATTGTATTGAATAATTATAGTGTCTTTGGTATTATGGTCATTTTGATAATAGTAATCCTGCCTATACAAGAACTTGGGAGATCTTTCTCTTTTCTAAGGTTTTCTTTAATTTATTTCTTTGGTGTTCTATAGTTTTCATTGTAGAGTTCTTTCACCTCTTTTGTTAGATCAATTCCCAAGTATCTTTTTTTGAGGTTGTTATGAATGCAGTAGTTTTCCTAATTTCTCTTTCAGAGGATTCATCACTTATGAATAGAAATGTATTAGATTTATGTGTGTTGAATTTTTATCCTGCTACTTCATTGAATTTATTTATGAGTTCTAGAAGTTTCCTGGTGAAGTTTTTGGATCCTTTAAATATACAATCTTGTCATTGGCAAATACTGATAGTTTCAGTTCTTCTTTTCCTATTCATATTTATTTAATTTCTTTGGTGTGTCTAATTGCTCTGGCTAGAGTTTCCAGTATGATCTTGAATAGAAATGGTGAAAGAGGGCATCCCTGCCTTGTTCCAGTTTTTAGAGGGAATGCTTTCAGATTTTTTCCATTTAGAATGATGTTGGCCATGGGCTTAGCATAGATAGCCTTTAGAGGGTTGAGGTATATTCCCACTAGTCCTATTTTTTCTAGTGTTTTGAGCATGAAGGGGTGCTGTATTTTATCAAATGCTTTTTCTTCAACTATTGAAATAATCATATGATTCTTGCTACATATATGGAGTTGGAACCATACCAAACAGTGAGCATTTGTGTACACTTTGCCCTTCCTATTGAATGTGAGCTCCAAACATAAATGAACTTCTTTGAACCAAGAGAGACAAGAGAAGTTTTACAAGATACAGTCACTTTATGCTTCCTGTTTTAAAAATAAGCCAAATGAAAAACATTTAATAGTAATAATTGGAACAGAGAAAGCTTTAGAAGTTCTAGCATTAGTTCTAGAGACTTCCACTCAAATGCAGACAGACACCATCAAACAAGTAAAACAAAAGTAACTGGAATAAATGGTCATTTGTAAAAATGGAATCCAAATTGCTACAATTGGAGAAAAATGGTCATTTGAGTCCAACGTAAAGATATGCCAATAATGTGCACAGAATTTTGTGTGTATCTACGCAGCTGAGTAACATTCAAAAACTTTACAAGAGTGTATGGTTAGTGAGAAAAGCAAAAGGTGCTGTTATGCCACAGTATCTGATTAAACAAAATAAAGCAGTTTACAAAAGAAAAGTACTAAATGATACTTTAAAATAATTAGTTCATTATTTTGATGAATATATACATGTTGAGTCCACTTGTTAGGAGTTTAACTATCTAAAAGTGGCATGTCACTATCAAGAGGTGCAGGAGAAAGTTCATAAAAATAAAACAGTGTAACTTCACTAACTTCAGCTTCAGTCAATGACTCCAGGTCAACAAGCTTACTTTGGGTTGGTTCTTGGTCCAGGCTGCTATCCAGAAGTTAATCAACTTCATGGGTTTATTTACAGAGGACATAAGTTCTGATGATGCTGTTGTACTCCCACTTTCAACAGCAGAAGCAGGATTTCCATCAAGGAATGCAAGAAGTGGGAAGGCAGTGTACTGGATAAGTTGCTTATGTGGTTTAAACTTAGATTTTCTTCCTTCTCCTAAAACTGGTTGAACTACATTGTTCTTGGTAGTTTCTAATCCTTTATTCTCAGATTTTGTATTATTGATGTAATCTGTGGGATTTATCTGCCCAGAACTAAGTAGTGAAAAGATCAACCAGGAGATCTAGGTCAGTGGTAAACTCTCTCCCTGACAGCATAGCTTGGAAGTCCTCTAAACTGCAGTCAGTACTCTCAAGATAATCCAACAGTTCAATCTTTCCCAAAAGATTAATATTATCATTCAAAATTGAATACATCATGGTCACAGGCTCTTCTGTGGTCAGACTGGATGAACTGTTTAGCTGGACGGCACTAGACATGAGAGGGTTGATGACATCAATCCCTGAACTTAGGGATTCTCTGGCTGGTTAACTCTGACCTCCATTCTGAATGACAGGTGCATACTCATCTTCAACAATGACAATATCGGGGTACTGGCTACAGTAGGAGGGATCAGATATAACATCCTCATTAGTTTCTGGAATAACTGGGATATTTTCTTCACCTGCATTAACATCAGTAATGTCATAAATAATGATATTATCTGAAATCCGCTGTCTTGACCTTGAATTTTCAGTCGTATGTGTGTAACTTTGTGATGATGATTTTCAGCTGGTTCCTTGACTATGTGCTCAAATAAATTCTTCTTTTGGGCTCCTTTAGTGTTTAGAAGTAGAGGTCTTTTACATTTTAAACTCACAAGTTGGTAATTCTGAACCAAGGTAACAACAAATTGAACAGTCTATTGAATAATTTGTTGCTGTGCATGCTTTGCTCTTAATTCAGACACCTCCATCCATAGGGACTCATTCTCACTTTTTATTCTGAAAGGCTGGACTCAATTGTTTCTTGTTTTATTTGAATCTTCTGAACACTCATATTTTTTGTTAGATCTTCCTGATAAATTTTATTATCTTCTGGTTTTGAAGATGAAACCTTCCTTTTAATCTTCTCCAACAATTCATCCTGGCCTTATTTGAAGTATGTATGCTGAAATTCAACAGGACCATCTCTTTCCTGCCTTACTATTCCAGAGTCAATATGTACTACTTTACAGACACCATACATATTCATTTGCCTCACAAAGCTTGCCATGTTACTGTGCTTGAAGTATTGGGGAAGAATTTCTTTTGCAAATCTTCATTCATCCAATACCAAAATGTTTTGGTCATTCTGGCTCCAAGTGATGAACTTGGTGTGGGTTTTCTCCATAAGCATCCACAGTTTTCAGAGGAAAGGCGGCACATTAGAATTCTGCTTCCTTGTTAACCAGACACTGGGATTCTGAATTCTATACCGGACCATGGCTGTAGTGGTGGTGGTGGTGGTGGTGCTGGCAGTCTCTGGCTGGTCTTTTCACTTTCAAATTCATGGTCTCTTTCTTTATAGTTAAAAACAGTTTCCCTCCCCCCACCTAACATCAATGTCATCTTCCATGTGAGTTTTTTCTCTCTCTTTCTCTCTCTCTCTCTCTCTCTCTCTCTCTCTCTCTCTCTCTCTCTCTTTTTTTTTTTTTTTTCCTCCTTAGCCAGCAGGTCTTTAACCCAACAGAATGTGATTTGGGGTATGGCATGAGACCTGGAACCCCTCCTACTCTTCAGCACCACCTATAGTTCAACATAGGAAAAGCACGTCTTTGTTCTTGGACTGTATTCTGTTTCATTGACCTAACTATTAATTTTCCCAGTTGAATACCATGTCTTATTACCAGAGTTTTATAAAATGTCCTGAGAGCTGCTAGCACAGCATTTCTGAGCACAGAAACGCTGACATTTTGAACTGTGTAGTTCACAGTCGGGAGTTGTCCTGTGTCAGGTAGGCTTGTTGAGAAACATCCTAAGCATCCTGACTTCTCTACTAGATGAACCTAGCAGTTCCCACATTGTCCCAAGGAATGACAATGGAGAACCTCAGTGGTACAGCAAGTCCTCCCAACTCCTTGTTCTCCAAGAGGGACATTGTGTTTGGAAAAACCTTTAAATCTGTATTACTTGGGTAAAATTGAGATAAAAAAATGAGATTTCTGATTCATATGCATGCATACATTGTATTTCACTTCTTTTTTAAGTTTTTGATTTCTTTTGTTGTATTTAAGCTCTCTCAATGAAGTTTTTATAGGTTACCTGCATGTATTTAGAGTTCTATGAACATTTATTACCCATTTCTCTTGTATTTATGAGTAACTGTGAGTTTCAGTGTATTGTGGGGAGAATGCACCCAGTGTGAGTTCTTACCTGAGTGCTTCTTTCTTTTGACTTGGATAGATCAGCTAAAATAAAATAAAAATAAATTGTAAAAAATGTTTCCATTTCATTTTTTCCTATATTAAGAAACATTCCATGTGATTTCTCATTTTGCTTTGTATGTTCATTTGTTCACTTGGAGTAATACCATTTCTCAATAACATAGTTGATTAATTTCTATTTTTATCTTTATTACTTCTACTCTTCAGGTCATTGTCATTTTACTTTTATCCTTTTTATAAAGACAACCTATAATTTCCTCTAACCATCATTTTATATATCCTACAGTTCTAACATTCATATGATATGACTTTTGTATTTATTAGATTTCTGCATTTTAATCTTATTTCCTTTTTCTTACAAATTGCTCAAGAGATATTATTTTTTTCAGTATCTTGATGAGAAGAGCTTTTCTGTTTCCCCATTTTTCCACTAATTTTTAGTTTTATCAAACTGTATTTACAGATTATTGTAGGCAGTACCACTGACTTGTAAAATTTATTGAGGTTTTCTTCTGACCTAACATGCTTTCACTTAAAAGTGAAACATGAAAGAAACATGGAACATGAAAGGAGGTTTACTTTTCCTTGTTTATATTCATGTTGTATTTGTTTCTCATTTTGCCTCACCTTTTCTGTCCACTAGATTTATTACTAAATCACAGAAGAACATTGCAGTCTTCCCCTTTTGGTGTGCAATCACTTCTGCCCTATGTTTTTGTTTTATGGATCCTGATATTTTATTAGACCATAGAGTTTTAAATGTTCACACCTTTATTTTAAACCTGCTTTTCAACTTATTAAAGTGATTTTTTTTTTACTTACCACTTTTATTCCTTAAATTCAACTCTAATTGATTTTGGGATTGTTTTTGTTGACCGCATCATTGGTAGTGATCTTTCAACATTAGTTATTTGGTGTGCTTGGAATAATATATATAGAAATGCTGTGTTTTTTTAATCCAGTGTATTTACAACTTAATAGTTTACACTTCCTGATGGGCAGATTACATTTTGTCTGAACTTCATCCTACTGTATTACCCATTTGTTGACTCTATTGGAAACACAAGCATTCAATAAGCATATTCTCCTTCTAGTAAGTAGATTGCCTTTCTGCCATGGTAATTATCTTTATATTTTACGACATTCCTGTAACTATTTTTCTAGTAATTTCATATTACAAACAAAAGAAGTTTTATGTTTGTCTTTTTTTATCCTACTTAAACTGTCAATTTGAGTAGATTTTATGGTCTTTGGTAGTATGTGTGTGTGTGTGTGTGTGTGTGTGTGTGTGTATGCTTCTATTTATGTATTTGTAGGCTTTTAAAAAATTTTTAGTTATCAATGTAGCATTATTTCATTTATTTATTTACTTTTATGTGATGCTGAGACTTGAACCCAGTGCCTCACACATGCTAGGCAAGCACTGTTCCACAGAGTCACAAGCCCAGACCGTATTTGTTGATTTTTTAAAAAGAAAATCATCATTCTGTGCTGTTTTCCCCCTCCATTCAAGTGCTGTTGGGTAAATCTTGGGCTCCTAAGGAACTTGCCCTTCCGCTGGAGTCTCCTATAATTGCTGACAACTTACCAACTGGCCCTGCTTGGTTATTCCTGTGATAACCAGGGACCTTCTCCTTGTTTCAACTTGAGATGGCCTCTGATTTGATGTAGTGCTTTTTACCACAGCTTAGGCCTAGCCTGCTGCCTGCACTTGGGGTGAAGGATAACAGGGTTTCAGGGGCAGCACACAGCAGGTGATCACCAGGGAAGTAAGTGACAATGGTATTTCTGGGGCCCCCCAAAATAGAATCATCTTAGACATCTGAATGAATTCCTAAATAGCATTAAACTCTAAATAGGGTCCACATGCTCTGCAATTATAAAACAAAAAATGCACTTTGGGCAGTCACACACAAGACCTACTTATTCACTAGGACCATATGACTGCAGAAAGGCAAGGAAGAGGAGCCAGCACCAGGCCAAACTCATGGCCCTTGTTGGTTTAAAAAAAATAAACTTAAAAAATGAAATAAAATACTGCCTTATGATTATTCAGATTTGGTGAGACCAAGAGAGCAGGTGATGACTGCATTGAAAGGAGTTTCCAGAAGGAAAGGGACCCACACACTATGCAGGGACACATGGGAGAGAGTACTGGGGTCTGTCAGGGTGCAGAGGGAGTAAGAAATCAAGGGCAAGGGCCTTGATTGTAGTTTCTCAAAGCTAGAGTATACTTTTGCTTCTGAAGTTCTAATTTAAAATGGCAAAATTAAATAAGTACTGAAGGCAAGGACTGTTTCTAAAAGAAGTCAATGACCAAGGGAGAAATCAAGTTTTCTCATTATGGGGACACACCAAACAATAATTTCTTCCCCAGAAACTTAACTCCAGCACATTTATTTAGCACCTGATACACATACTGTATAAGAGTTATAATTGTGATGAGGTTGCTATCTGACTTCAAAAATCTTTCTAATAGAACATTTTAATAAGACCTACAGATTTGGATGCATCTCTAGCCTCCTTTTCTCATGTTCAGGAGGTGCATGTTCCTCAGCTGCATAAGTACTAGAAGATCTGTAGGGAGAATACCAGGTAACCTGAAAAGAAAGCAGGGAATGTGGTAAACTATCACTCAACTACATCACCATCCTGTGTTAAATTTTATTTGAGAAAGGGTCTCACTAAATTGCCCAGGGTTGCCTGTAATACTATAATCCTCCTTCCCAAGTCTCCCAAGTACCTGGTATTAGAGGTTCTGTATGAGTTTCACAGGCTTATCTTAAACTTGTAACTTCAGCCCCCTAAATCACTGGGTCTACAGGTGTTGATGCACTTCCCACTTGCTCTACTGTTTGGATATTTAATGACAGGAATACAGCTTCACAACAGGTCTATCCTTTTGGAGAATGGAATAAGTGGTTCAGAGGAAGCCATTCTATCATAACAGTTTTCCAAGTGGGATTCAAAACACAATTCATCACCAGAAAATTGAGTCTACAAAACTGAGGAAAGCAAAAATGTTCTTTCGCTTGAAACAGTCAATCTTAGCTCTGAGATTAGGAGTCTTGCTGTCATAGGTGGGGGCAGGGACCTAGACCAATATTCAGACCAACTCTGCTGAAACCCTGAGTCATCTCTTCCATGCTGAGGTAGGGCTGCAGGATAGACTAATGAATTTTATTCTCCTGCCCCTGCACATAGTTTGAAACTTTCAGAAAGAGCAGGGGTATCAAAGTCATCCATCCAAGAAGGGAATGAAAACTCTGCAGTGAAACTCTGCATCCAGATTCCCCAAACAATCTTGACCAATTTTGTCAGAGCTGAGAAGAAACAAATTGCATAATAACTGAAGCCCTAGAAAGAAAACACCCTACTGCAAAAATCTGGCCAAGAAAAACCAATGAGTAGGTTACTGAAGAGCACTCTCAGTAAGTTCTCCATAAAGATTATTAATATAAGGAATTGTTATAAAGTGATTGTAATTATGGGGGATTAATGTCACTTCTCAATTTTGTATGACACTGTGCATAGTAACAAGTTCAAAAATTGAGTGGAAATATCGACATTGCACTATTTGCCCAACCCAGAACACACAGTAAAGTGAAGATAATTCACTAAAAATTCCTCACAAAAAAGTAGAAGAAAAAATTATCCCAGAAGACAGGTAGAAATAGTAACAATATGGAAAATCAAGGAAACAAGATATTCCAAATAGGTCACAGCACAACTGACACAATGGACTCCACAGTAGAGAAAATGCCAGAAAAATAATTTGGAAAACTGATAACAAAAATGTTCAACGAACTTAAATATCTAAGGAATGAGCAAAAGAATAACTATACAGGAAGTAAAAGATCATTTCAAGAAAGGGAGAAATATTCTGAAAAAAACAGAAATCCTGGATATGACTTATTAAACCAAATTAAGAATTCAATTGAAAGCATCATACTAGATTAAATCACAGGAAAGACATACTTGCAGACTTCAAAAATGAAGTATATAAACTTGAAAACAAAGTTCAATATAAAGAAAATATGTTAAAAGATAATGATAAGAATATTCAAGAAAACTTGGATAATGTTAAGAGACCAAAGATAAGAATCGTTGGCACACATGAAGGCACTGAAATACAAACTAAAGAAATGCACAAAATTTTAAGTAAAATAATATCAGAAAATTTCCAAATCTTAAGAATGAGACAGAAATCCAAATAAAAGATGTATTGAGAACTCCAAAGACACATCAAAAAAGATTCCCTATAAGACACATTATAATTAAAATGCCCCATAAACAAAACAAAGATAGGTTATAAAAGCTGCAAGTGAAAAACTACAAGTCACATTTACAAGTAAGTCAGTTAGAATTTGTATTGATTTCTCACTCCAAACCCTAAAAGCCAGGTCTTAGAATAATATACACACAACTCTGAAAGATAACAGGGTCTAACCAAGATTGCTGTGTATGATAAACTCAAAGCCTACATCATAGTAAATGGAGAAAAACTGAAATTATTTTCTCTAAAATCAGAAAAAAGACAAGGATGTCCACTCTTGCAACTCTTATTCAATGTATTTCTTCAAAGTTTATCCAGAGCAATCAAGCAAGAGAAGGAAATTAAGGGAATATAAATAGGAAAAGAAGAAGTCAAATTATTTGATTATTGATGACATCATCCTACATCTAAGAAGACCAAAAAATAACAACAGAATATTTCTAGAGCTGATAATCAAATTGAAGCAAGGTAACAAGATACAATATCAATATTAAAAAATGATAGCTTTCCTATACTCCAATAATGACTCTTCTGAGAAATAAATTGGGAACATTATCCCATTCACAATGATATAACAAAATAAAATAAAATACTTAAGAATAAATCTAAACAAGGAGGTGAAAGACCTCTATAATTAGAACCATAGAACACTTAAGAAAGAAACTGAAGCTCTTAGAAGAGAAAAAGACCTCCCATGTTCTTGGATAGGCATAATTAATGTTGTCAAAATCAATTATCACCAGTTAATTATTGATCATTAAAGCATTATGTAGATTCAATGAAATTCCCTTAATATACCAATGATATTCTTCCCAGAATTAGAAAAAAAACAGTCCTTAAATTTCTTTGGGAGAATAAAAGACCCAGAAGAGCAAAAGAATTCCTGAGCAAGAAGAATGATGCTGGAGGCATCCCAACACCTAATCTCAAATTATACTACTGAGCTGAAGGAACACAAATGGCATGATATTGACCCCAAAGCAGACATGCATGGAGACCAATGGCATAGAATGGAAAACTCAGAGATAAACTCACATAGACACAGTCATCTGATAGCTCATTAAGTTGCCAAAAGCATATGTTGGAGAAAAGGTGACCTAAATAAATGGTGCTAGAAAAACTGGATATCCATTTGCAGAAGGATGAAACTTGACTCCTATCTCTCACTCCACACAAAAGTTAACTGAAAGTGGGTCAAAGACCTGTGGATTTGTTTCAGTCAATCTTTTCACTGTTATGACCAAAAAAACCTCACAAGAATAACTCAAAGGAGGAAAAGTATATGTTAGCTCCTGGTTTAAGAGATGCAATTCATGGCTTGCCATCTCCAAAGCCTTGGGCCTTATTTGAAGCAGAACATCATGTCAGAAGTGTGTGGCAGAAGAAAGCAGCTCAGTAAATAGCAACCAGGAAGTAGAGGAAAAAGTTCTGCTCCCAAGTTCAAAATAAAAGCCCCAAAGGCATACCCCCAGTGACATACTTCCTCCAACTGCACCCTACCTGCCTACAGTTACTGCCCAGTTAATCCATCAACAGACTAATTCTCTGATTGGGTTACACTTCTTATAAGCTGATCATTTTACCTCTGAAAATTCTTGCACCATCTCATACCTGAAATTTTTGGGGACACCTTATACCTAAACCACAAAAGAATTAGAACAGAAACTCTTCAACTGCTAGAATAAAACATAGTGTTGATATTTCAACATATTGGTGCAGGCATACAGTTTCTTAACAAGACTTAATAAGTTTCCCTAAAGCTGAAGGAAGAAAATCAAGGATCAATAAGTGCAGTGGCATTACATTTAAAAATTTCTACACAGCAAACAAAACAATTAAGAGTGTGAAGAGAGAGCCTACAAAATGGGAGAAAATCTTCTGTGGCTACTCCTGTGACAGGGGATTAATATCCAGAATATATAAAGAACTCAAAAAACTTATCCCTCACCCAAATTTATTACCCAGTTAATAAATGGGCAAAAGAACTTAACAGACACTTTTTTTTTCAAAGAATAAATACAAATGGCAAACACATATTTGAAAAAATGTTCAACATTCCCTGGAAATTAGGGAAATGTAAATCAAAACTACATTGAGATTTCATTGCATTCCAGTTAGAATGTAATTATCAAAATTATAAATAATAAATGCTGGTGAGGATTTGGGAAAAGAGGCACCATTGTATTTCTGGTGGGACTACAAATTAATATGACTACTTTGGAAAGCCATATGGATATCCCCCAAATGACTAAGAATAGGAACCATGACCTAGCTATCCATTCCATGGGGTTTATCCAAAAGAACTACAATCAGCATACTGTAGTGACACAAGCACTTCAGTGTTTATAGCAGCTCAATTCACAATAGGTAAGTTATAAAGTTGGTGCTTATCAACAGATGAATGATTAATGTGTTATATATACTTAGCCATAAAGAAGAATGAAATATTGGATTTACAGGTACATTCATGGAACCAAAGAATATCATGCTAAGTGAAATAATTCAGACTCAGAAAGTCAAGTGTTAAATGCTTTCTCTCATATGCAGAAGCTAGAGAAAATAAAGAAAAAAACATACACCATGAAAATGGAAGGGAGGTCAGTACAGTGGAAGAGGTGGTTTGAGGGGGAGTAGGGAGGGATGGTAAAGGGGAGGAAATGAAAAGTTATAGTTGACCAGATTATGCTCTGTGCATGTGTGAGTCTATCACAGTGAATCCCACCTTTATATACACCTATAAAGCACCAATTTATAAAAGAAATAGATGGGGGAAATACCAAGTGAAGTAGGGGAGGGGAAATGGGTAAGAGGGAGACAGGAAAGAGGGGAGAACATAACGGGGCTGAATGGAGCAAGTTATATCCAAGCAAGTATGATTACATCAAAATGAAATTAACTTTTATGGATAGCTAAAATTCACTAGTAAAAACATAAAAATTAAACTAAATTTTAAGAATTAAAATAAATAAAATATAAGACCTATAATGAACTTACACAGATTACTAGTAACTTGGGCAATAATGGCATTTTTTACACAATTCACTACTTGGTTATGGCCCCATGTCTGCTAGATCATCCCAGTTCCAAAATATTCAATGGAGACATGAGAAAAAATAAAAATTTTAAAACAAATTTAGAAGAGGAATATTTCACAACACAACTAATCTTATCTCTTCAAAAATCAATGTCAATTCCCCTACAGAGGAATAAAAACACATCACCAAATACAAAACAGGACACAAACATAAAAGAGCATCAAGAATAGTAAATACATATGTTAATATAAAATACCCTTGTCTTATGTTTTACAAATTCTTGACAAAATGATTTACTATTTAATTAAGAATAATAACAAGAGTGCCAAAGAGTTTCTTTCCTTTTTTTTTTTTTAGGGAAATCTGCATGTACATTTTACTTTCATTAGAAATATATTGTCTATATAAAATTTTGGCCCACTTTCTTTTTCTTTACATGTACCATTTGAGATTGAATATTTTACTCAAGTAAAAGCAGAATCACATAACTAACGTGAGAACTAAATATTTCACATCATTAAATTGATATGATTTAATTGGATTAGGCTTGTTTTTTATTATTTTTCAGGAAAAATAACTCATCTATTCTGTTATTTTCCTTATACTTCAGTTTACATGCATGACTATGTAATGAGCATCCCATCTCCCACATTCATCAATGAGTGTACATGTAATTTATTGCATCAGTAACTGGATTCATTATCTAATATTCAATTGATGTCAAATCACTCTATGATATGGTATTTCCTGGATAACTGCAGATATTTTAGTCACACATACATTTTCAACATCAATTGTAAAAATGAATATGTTAGTTTAAAGATGTGATGAGAATAACACACCCCAGTTATAGACCTACTGTTGTGAGAGGCCCTTAGATAGCTACTGCTTTAACCTCAATATCTACTCCTTTGGATAAAGCACCAACCCGGTAAGCAGCTCCAACAGGAAACTTACTCTTGCAACACTCTTTTTAGATTTTATTGACAGTGTTGAAGTCATTCCTGTCAGCCAGCAAAACAGTTGCTTTGCCCACATTAGTGAAGTCACAGCCTGCAGCTTTCAGAATTTCACCCATGTTTGTAAGAGCTTGTTTAGTTTCTGCTGTTACCCCTCCTGTCACAAGCTGTCCACTAGAAGTGTCCATAACTATCTGTCCAGAGATGTAAATGGGCCCGACCACAAACACTGCTTGACCAATGGCCCCTGGGGATTTCCCAGTGCTGATCACTTTTCTGATCAGGAATGACATATCTACTCCTTCTTTTTCAAACCCCTCCAGGAGAAGAAACCCCTTCGCCAGGTCCTGCCCATTACTCACCCAACAACCAATCAGACCCAGGCAGAGTCTGCTGGATGGAGTTTCTAATATATACATAAATGAGATGTCTGAATACATGAAAATACACAAACAATGAGAGGAGGAAACAAATATATCACCATGTGATTGTTTTAAAAAAAATGTAGTTGTTGATGAAACTTTATTTAATTAATTTCTTTTATACAGTGCTGAGAGTCCAACCCAGCACCTCACACATTAGATAGGCAAGCAGTCTATCACTGAGCTACAACCTCAGCCCCTATTATGTGATTTTTACAATATACATTAATCGATATCACATTTGAAGATAAATGGTGTTAAGTTGAAGGCAAATGATATAAATTGAAGAGTAACGACAAAAAAAATTGCAAAGTGATATCAAAATCTAATAATGGAAAAAATGCAAAAAATTTACACAAATAATTTTAAAAGGAGGGATAAAAAGAAAAACAGGGTGTGACAAACAAAAATATATGATATCTTGGAGCCTAGACATGTCAATATTTACATCAAATGTAAATGCTCAAAATAATTCAATAAGAAGATAGATATTTTTAGACCCAATGAACAGCAAGAACTAATCTTACAGCATACATATAAGAATTGCACTTCAAATCTAATAAGGGTATAGATTAAAAGGATGAAAATGGTATATGATGCAAATATTAAGGAAGGAAAGCTGGGATACTATATCGATAGCAGATCAATGAGATTCCTAGACCCAAGTATTACTAGGGAGAAAGGGATGATTTTCATAATGACAACAACATCAATTGACTGAGAAAATAAAACTATACTGTCTGTTGGTACAATAAGAAAGTTTCCAAAAACAGGAATCAAAAATTGCTTGATATAAAAGGAAAAAAAATAGGAGAGTTTTCAAGTATAGCAAAAGATTTTAACCTTTCTCTTTCAGGATGATTTAAAAGTGTTGACAACCAACATGTCTTAATTGAATTACCTGACACAGAACACTGCAGTCAATGTCATTAAAAAGCACATTCTTTTCAAAAGCTCCTGAAACATTTGACAACATAAACTATATTATGGGTCACAAAGCCAATCTCAAAAAACTTTAAAGAACTAAAATGATGCAGAATATGTTCTTTAAACATAACACAATTATACAGAGGAAAACATTTAAAACAGAAACATATTAGGGAAATCCCAGAATATGGGGGAAATAAACAATGCTCCTCTAAATGACAATTGGTCAAAGAAAAATAAAAATGTAAATCTTAAAACTTTTTTGAAATTGATTATGAAAACACAGCATATGAAAATTTGTGAGGTGCAGCTAAAGCAAGTCAAAAAAGATATCTACAGATGTAAATATAACAAAAAAGAAAAGTACTTAGAAAAAGAAAAGCAAATTAATTCAAAGGAAATAGCAGGTTCTTTTAAGAGATAAGCCAATCTGATGGGGAAAAAAGGAGAACTATAGAAGATCAATGCAATCAAAACCTAAATCTTCAAAAATATTAATAAAACATATGAACCTTCAGTTGTACTCATGAAGGGAACAAGGGAATACCAAAAATGAGAGAAGGGACATCACTATATATCCTAAAAATACTGAGTGTAACTGAATACATATTGAAAGGGTAATAATTAAATATTATAAAAAACTGCTAATAAATTAAATAACTTAGGTCAAATGAAAATCTCCTTGAAGATATTATATGTAAATAACACAAGAAGAAATAAACTACTTGGACCATCCCATATGTATTTTAAAAATTGACTTTGTAATAAAAAATTTCCCATGAACAAAACTCCAGACCCAGAAGAGTTCACTCATAAATTGTGTCAAATATTTTTTTAAAAAATTACAAATCTTACATAAATGCTTTCAGAAAATTAAACAGGAGGGAAGATTTTGCAAATTATTTTATGAGACTGGATGTATCATGAGTCCACAAAGATATTATAAAAAAAGAAATAGTATGACTGAAGTGTCATGGAAATAGAAATAAAAGCTATGAACAATAGTAGCAGTTCAAAACAAGCAATATATAAAATTGATAATACATCAGGATGCAGATTACTTTGTCCCAGAAATGCTAGTTGAAAGAGGAATTATTGTAATTCACCATATTAGAATGAAGGACAAAAAATTATTATCTCAAAATATGCTGTGTTAACTCTCCATCACTATCAATTCATCAATTAAAAAAGGACTGTTTTTTATCACAGTCTTCAAAATTCCAGTCCATGATGTGTTGGCCTCATTGATGTGGGCCTGCTTGGTGTGAAGCCCCACCATGAAGTGGGAGCCTGGTGGAGTAAAACCACACATATCAAGGTCAGGGAGCAAAAGAGAAAGATGAGGGTTTGGTTCAACCAACTATCTCCTTTAAAGGCACATCTCCACTGACATAAAGACCTCCTTCTAGTCCCCAATTCTTGAGGGTTTCACTATCTCCCAATACTGTCAACCTGGGGACCAAACCTTTAATAATATATGAATCTTTAGGGGACACTTATTCAAACCATACCATATGTAGAGTAAACATTTTAAAACTCCAATAACTATGAGTAATAAAACATCCCAGTAAATGTAAGTAGAAAGAAATGTCCCCAATGTGACAATGGGTGGCAATGAAAATCTACTGGAAATGTAATACTAAATCTTGTGCCTTAATTGCTTCTTTGATAATCCAGGACAAAGTTCTCACTTCTCCCATTCAATATTTTACTGGATATTCAAGCCAGTTCAATAAAGTAAGATGAAAAAACTGAATAATATACAGATTAGAAAGGAAGAAGTAAATATGTATTTATCTGAAACAATATACTTATAGAAATAGAAAAGTCTTAGGAATCTAGAAAAAAATACTAAGTCAGGTAAGTTAAAGTTAACAAAGACCAAGATGCATGGTTATTTATAAAAAATAAATTTTTATTTCTATTTACTGGCAACAAAAAATATAAAAATAAAAATTTAAAAGTCAAAATACCACTGGACAATAGCATGAAAATATGAAATATTTATGAATAACCAAATACATGCAATATATTTACAGAGAAAACAACAAAATATTGATGGAAGTAATTAAAGATTTAGATAAACTGTAAAATACTCCATGTTCAAGGATTATAAAATTTAATATTATTACTATTATTTAAAAATAATTTATATATAACTATATATAATTGAAAGGCAACACCAGTCAGGACTTTTAAAATTATATGTTTAAATTAAGTAAAAAATACTAAACTTAATAGAGAAATGTAAAGGATCTAGAAGAGCCAAAACAAATTTGAAAAAGGATGTGTTACCAAACCACAATGGATCAAGGACCTCAGAATCATACTAAAGACCCTTCATCTTATAGAAGAAAAAGTAGGTCCAAATCTTCAACATGTCAGCTTAGGATCACACTTCCTTAAGAGGACTCCCATAGCACAAGAAATAAATGCAAGAATCAACAACTGGGATACATTCAAACTAAAAATCTTTCTCTTAGCAAAGGAAACTATCAGTATGTGAAGAGAGAGCCTACAGAGTGGGAGAAAATCTTTGCCACTCATAATTCCGAGAGAGCACTAATTTCCAGAATATATAAAGAACTCAAAATACTCTACACCAAGAATACAATTAATCCAATCAACAAATGGGCTAAGGAAATGAACAGACACTTCACAGAAGAAGATCTACAAGCAATCAACAGATATATGAAAAAATGTTCAACATCTCTAGTAATAAGAGAAATACCAATCAAAACTACCCTAAGATTCCATTTCACCCCAATTAGAATGGCAATTATCAAGAATACTAGCAACAATAGGTGTTGGTGAGGATGTGGGGGAAAAGTTACACTCATACATTGCTGGTGGGGTTGCAAATTAGTGCAGTCACTATGGAAAGCAGTATGGAGATTCCTCAGAAAGCTTGGAATGGAACCACCATTTGACCCAGCTATCCCACTCCTTGGCCTATACTCAAAGGACTTAAAATCAGCATACTACAGAGATACAGCCACATCAATGTTCATAGCTGCTCAATTCACAATAGCCAGACTGTGGAATCAACCTAGATGCCCCTCAATTAATGAATGGATAAAGAAATTGTGGTAAATATATATATATACACACACACACAATGGAATATTACTCAGCCGTAAAGAATGATAAAATTATGGCATTTGCAGGCAAATGAATGAAATTGGAGAATATCATGCTAAGTGAGATAAGCCAATCTCAAAAATCCAAAGGATGAATGATCTCACTGATAAGTGGATGATGAGGGGTGGGGGGGAAGGGAAAAAATAACAGAATGAATCAAACAACATTACCCTATATAAATTTATGTTTACACAAATGGTATGCCTTTACTCCATGTACAAACAGAGAAACAACATGTATCCATTTGTTTACAATAAAAAAAGAAGAGTTACACAGGGTACTTAAAGACTTAATACAGAGGACAGACATTAATAAGTGGAACCAAAAAAATAAATCAAGTAATAGATTCAAATAATTCAGAAGGGAAACAATTCAATCACTAGATCTTTGAGAAAAAATGAATATCATCTCTCACATCTCACCATTCACAAAATTTAAATCAAAATTTAGCATAGACCTAAATGTAAGCGTTAAAGTTGTAAAATATCTGGAACTAATCCTTTATGGTAAGCAATGATTTCTTAGATAAAGCACCTAAAGGAAGAACCATTTTTAAAATGATAAATTGAATTTCATTAAAATGTAGAACTTCTCTTCCAAAACTGCCATTTAGTACTTAAAAGGACAAACTAAAAACTCCATGGGTAACCCAATTGAAAACTTGAGTTAAAAGACCTCTGGCCTGAACAAGGAATCACAGATGCAGTTTTCCCTGCTCCATTCCACTAACCTGAACTATAAACCCTGTACATAGATGGCATAAAAGGTAGCAATAGAGAACTGAAATGAGGGGGAAGAAAGAGGTAGGCTAGTTTGAAATCCCTGGTCTACAAGAACAGCACAAAAATGAGGCAGAGCATCCTGCATTCTCCACTCGGCAGAGAAAGATCACCCAAACCCTGTGTTTTCTGACCCCAGACCTGGACAATCAAAAGGAGCTCAATCAGGCTTTCTCCTCCACTAGACAGATAGAAATAGCTGCCCACTCTCACCACTTTCATGCAACATAGTGCTGGGAGAACTAGTCACTGCAAAAAGCAAGAAAAAAGAAACAAAATTATACAAATTGGAAATGAAAACTTTTGCCCATCACATAATTGTCTACCTAGAAAACCCCAGAGAATCTACAAAAAAAAAAAAAAAAAAAAGAAAATCCTCCTTAAACTCTCAAGTAATTTAACATGGATGCAGAATACAAGGCCAGCAAACAAATATAAATCACTACATTTCAACATTCGTACATTTAACACTACTGAAATGTGCACTTAAAAGCAACTGATAGTGTAAGTTTTATGTTATCTCTTTCAACAAAGTTTTTACTTTTTTCTTTCTTTCCTTTTTGCCAGAAAACCATAGGCTGGAGAATCACAAGTTCAAAGACATCCTGGGCAATTTGGTGAGACCCTGTCTGAAAATAAAATTTTAAAATGTTCGAGAATGTAGCTAAGGATAGTTAGGGCAATTGTCTAGCACATACAAGGCCCCAGTTTCAGTCTCTGGTACAAAAATATGCAACTGATCCCTGATTAGCTGTGAAGTTATATTTTGTCCTTAAAGATAATTGAAAATATAAATCAAACAACAGTAACAATCACGTTTCTATGTACTAAATATAATGACCACGCAAAAACCAGAATTTAAAACATTATCATTTACAACTGCAACAAAGAAAATGAAATACTTAAAATAAAAACTTTAAAAAATATGTGCAGGAGTAGTATGTCGAAAATTATAAAGTACTATAAAATAAATTAGAGGTGATCTAAATAAATAAGAGATATACCATGTTTATGCATGGGGAAGGATCAATATATTAAATGACATTTCTCAACAAATTGATCTATTAGTTTAATGCAAAGGAGGATAGATTAATAGTTTCCAATTAGAGATTAAGTGTGGGTCTAGGGAAGTATAAGATGTGGATGTAATTATAAAATGGCAACCCAGGGATTCTTGTGCTCATGGAACTGTTTAGTATCTCTACTATGATAGTGGCTACAGGAAGGTACACAGGTGATAAAAGTTGTATGAAGCTTAGTACACACACACACACACACACACACACACAGCAGTACAACTGAGACAGGAAGTCTGATTGATATTGATCGTATCAGTCTCAATATCCTGGTTGTGATATTTCATTACAGTTTTGCAATATGATACCATGGGGGCATGAAGGGAAACCGGGCATGATGTTCAATTGATATCTCTGTGTCTCTCACAAATGGATGTCAATATATAGTTATCAAGAGAATTTCAATTTTAGTAAACAGGACAGAAGACTGGAAGAAATATTTCACAAAAGAACATAAAGAAGATCAAAGAGCACATGAAAAAAATTATACAACATTATACAATTCTCTGAAAAGGTGAATTAAAACCTTGCTGAGATATCACTACATAAGTGATGAATCTTCAGAAAGAGAAGTTAGGAAAACTACCCCATTCACAATAGCCTTGAAAAAAATAAAATACTTGGGAATCATTCTCACAAAAGAGGTGAAAGACCTCTACAATGAGAACTGCAGAACACTAAACAAAGAAATTAAAGAAAACCTTAGAAGATGGAAAGATCTCCCATGTTCTTGGATAGGAAGAATTAATATAGTCAAAATGGCCATACTACCAAAAGTGCTATACAGATTCAATGCAATTCCAATTAAAGTCCCAATGACGTATCTCAAAGAAATAGAGCAAGGAATCATGAATTTCATTTGGAAGAATAAGAAACCTAGAATAGCTAAAGCAATCCTTAGCAGGAAGAGTGAAGCAGGGGGTATCGCAATAACAGAACTTCAACTATACTACAAAGCAATAGTAACAAAACCGGCATGGTATTGGTACCAAAATAGACGGGTAGATCAATGGTACAGAATAGAGGACATGGACACAAACCCAAATGAATACAATTTTCTCATACTAGACAAAGGTGACCAAAATATGCAGTGGAGAAAAGAGCCTCTTCAACAAATGGTGCTGGGATAACTGGAAATCCATATGCAACAGAGTGAAACTAAACCCCTATCTCTCATCCTTCACAAAAATCAACTCACAATGAATTAAGTACCTTAAAATCAGACAAGAGACCCTGCATCTTATAGAAGAAAATCTAAGTTCAATTCCTCACCATGTTGGTTTAGGATCAGACTTTTTTAACAGGACTCCCATAGCACAAGAAAAAAAAGCAAGAATCAATAACTGGGATAGATTCAAACTGAATAGCTTTCTCTCAGCAAAGGAAACTATCAGCAGTGTAAAGAGAGAACCTACAGAGTGTGAGAAAATCTTTCCCATGCATACTTCATATAGAGCACTAATTTCCAGAATATATAAGAAACTCAAAATACTCTACAAGAAGAATACAAATAACCCAATCAACAAATGGACTAAGGAAATGAACAGACACTTCACAGAAGAAGATCTACAAGCAATCAACAGATATATGAAAAAATGTTCAACATCTCTAGTAAGAAGAGAAATGCAAATCAAAATTATCCTAAGATTCCATCTCACCCCAATTAGAATGGCAATTATCAAGAATTCTAGTAACAATAGTTGTTGGCGAGGATGTGGAGAAAAAGGTACAGTCATATGTTGCTGTTGGGACTGCAAATTAGTGCAGCTGCCCTGGAAAGCAGTGTGGAGATTCCTTAGAAAACTTGGAATGGAACCACCATTTGACCCACCTATCCCACTCCTTGGCCTATACCCAAAGGACTTAAAATCAGCATACTACAGAGATACAGTCACATCAATGTTCATAGCTGCTCAATAGCCAGATTGTGGAACCAACCTAGATGCCCTTCGATTGATGAATGGATAAAGAAACTGTGATATATATGTATATATACATATATATATATGACATATATATATGATACACACACACACACACACACACAATGGAATATTACTCAGCCATAAAAAATAATAAAATTATGGCATTTGCAGGCAAGTGGCCGAAATTGTAGAATATCCTGCTAAGTGAGATAAGTCAATCTCAAAAATCTAAAGGACAATGATCTCGACAATAAGTGGATGATGACACATAATGGGGGGTGGGAGGGGGACAAGAATGGAGGAAGGAGGGACTGTATAGAGTGATAAGAGGGGTGGAAGTGGTGGGGAGAAGAAAAATATAACAGAATTAATCAAAAACTATTACCGTATGTAATAGTTGTATTAAAGTATGATTACAAAAACTGTATGCCTCTATTTTGTTTACAAACAGAGAAACAAGATGTGTCCCTTTTGTTCACAATAAAAATGAATTAAAAAAATAAAAAGCAGAGTTCTCTCTCACCCACCCTCATGGTACTGGGGATTGAACCCAGAGGCACTCAACTACCGAGTCTCCATCCCAGACCTTATTCTTTTTTTTTTTTTTTTTTGAGACAGGGTCTCAATGATTTGCTTAAGTCCTTGATAAATTGCTAAGGCTGGCTTTGAACTTTCAATCCTCCTGCCTCAGCCTCCAAAAATGCTGGGATTGCTGGTGTGCACCACTGCATCATGCCAGAGTTGCTTCTTATTCAAAAAACCTTGCTCTTTGCTCTTAAGATCTTTAATTGATTGGATGATGCCTACCATCTTTATTAAAGGTAATTTCATGGTTTGTCACCTCAAAAAGAAAAAAAACCCTGGTGAGCACTTTCTTCTTCAAGAACTTGCTGATTAGGGTTAGGTTTAGGGTTAGGGATAAGGAGTGTGGTAAGAATGAAGGAAAGAAGGACTGTATAGAGGGAAAAGAGGGGTAGGAGGGGTGGGGGGAAGGGAAAAAAATAATGAATCAAACATCATTGCCCTATGTAAATGTATGATTACACAAATGGTATGCCTTGACTCCAAGTACAAATAGAGAAACAACATGTATCCCATTTGTATACAATAATAATAAAAAAACTAACAATAAAAATAAATAAATAAATAAATACACACATCAGCATATTCATCAGAATGATAAAACTTACCAGTTTTTGACAGTTGTGTCATCAGCAGGAATATGTAATCTTAAGAAACCCAGATCACTGGGGAAGCAATGGTAACTACCACCACATCTTTATGGTAAAAACTGTCATTGGAATGCGCTTTCATGTAAAACTGGTATTTTTCCAACCATATTTTATTCACTTGAGTTAACAGAGGACAAAATGTTGAGACATTAGAAGGTTGAAATTTTGTGAGCAGGATCTTTAAGGTAGGTGATGGGATCTCTTCGAGTCAGACACTGTAAAATTCTTTTCAATAAAACAACCCCAAGTCTAAGCCAAACAATTTCTGACAAATTTTTAATTTCATAATGCAGACAATCCTGCGTATAACTTTTGTTGTATATCAAGACCCACAGTCTAGGTGGGTGTCATGAGTGAAAGATTTTTGTTTTTAAAAAGGAAAAATTTTGTAACTGAGCACTGAGCAGAAACTTATCCCAGCAATCCATGGGGGCTTGTGTAGGAATATGTGGGAAACCTTATTTGCTCAGGTCGTTAGTATAAAAGGAGATTTTCTAGATCATTCACACCTGAACCCCAAGTCATTATATTCACAAACTACTCTTTTATTTCTCACTCTAATTGTTCCTTCTTGGCCTTTCCTTTGTAAAATTATAGCCAGAAGGTATCTGGGGAAAATGCATAGCCCCATGGAGGTGCTGGATTTTGCCTAACAACTCAGGTAAGGGGGAGGTTGAGGAAGGTGTTTCTCCTGGGCAAAGCCAGTTTCTCTAAAATAGGAAAAACCTAATACACAGAGCTAGACACTCTGTAAATATGAAAATATGATGACTCGGGGGGGTCTGTGATCCCAGAAAAATATGTGTTGGCAGAAAAAAGCATCCTCAACCAATTTTCAAACTTCCTGTAGCCATGTTTGCTGCAATTCCTCTCAAGCTTCAGTGGAGAGAGATTAGTTGCAGAAAGTCATATCCATTGAATGCTTATCCACTTCCATTCAAAATCCTTCTAAACTACTTTTGACCCTTCTCAAACAAATGCCTAGATTCATTATCAGTTTTCCTGTGACATGAGAGCAAAAGAGGAGAGAGCTCTAATATTCAAAGGGGAACTGAATGGTATCGAACAAGTTTGGTATGACAGTGCTAGGAGATTCCAAGCTCCAGTAGGAGAATCCACTTTTTTTTAACCATGGGGTGTTTCTGGGTCTTGGGGAAAATGGGTTTAGTTGAACTGCATCCATGAAATAATGGCTGCACTGCAGATACATCCTCGTGTCACAGAAAAGGGGCATGACTACAGGATAGCTCAACGATCCCTTTCAAACAGAGATACTTGAGGTCATGGCAGCATCAGATCAAGACAATCACCAGTTCAGCTGTTAGGGTAAGAGGGAATAGAAAGATAGAGAGGGTTCCACTGTTTTACATAAATGTGATCCCAATATCTTCCCCAAAGAGAAGTTGAACCAGAGTGTGTTATGGGTGCAGCCCCAATCACTTTTGAGGGTTCCAGGTCCTTCCAAGACAAGGGATACCACTGAAGCCTGATATCCTGCAGCACACTCCTGGCCTGCTAGGTCATACTGATCTCCTTTGGCTGCACCAGGCATCGTGGCCACTTGGCTACCCCAATACTGCTGCAGGAAATTTGCCCCCACCAGGACTAGTTGACCAGGGAGAGATGGAGGGCTGACAGAAAGCATGTGGGTCAATAACTTATCCCAGTTCAAAATTGCATTGCCCTCTGAATATGCTTCTCCAGGTCTGAGCTCACTCTGGATTTTGCTGGATCAGGAAACTGCACTTGGGCACTATCAATCTCACAGATTAATGGCTATCGACAGCACAGAGCAGGGTACATGTAGTGCATCCCAGTGGGTTAGGTGATGATTAAATTGTGAAACATCACAGCAACTCTGGAGGGATATGTTCTTTTCTTAGAATGCCCAAAGAGAAAACACTGGAACATTGGAAGGTTGGTTTCTAAGTGGTGATGGTAGGCTGCTCTAATCCCTAATGAGGAGAGGATAGAATGAATCACTCAGCATGTGTGGAGCTTGCAAGTGAGGAGAGATCTTCTGTGCTAATTCTATGTGCCATGCACCAACAACTTTGTTTCTGCCTTACAAGTAGGCTGCACCCAGAAATTATCTTGGTATGAGTTTCCAAGGGGCACTTCATCTTACCATTAAATGCAGAAGTATTTGGTCAATCTGTTTTCACATAATGATCCCTTCAATTGACCTGAGTACTGCCTGGTTGGCCCAAGGCCCGCTGGTATGATCCCTTGGTTCCTTTTACCAGCCCCTGCAGGAAGCACACTGCATGCCAGGGTCACAGAAACTGCCACAATGATGCTCAAAAAATGGGGAACTGATTGATGAACCGAGTGCCTTACGATTGCATGATGAGCACAGTTTAAGATGGCATAATACAAATTTGAACATGCATTACACTGAAAGAGAGTAATAGTACAAAATTTTAAAGCTGAGTATTCAAAATGGGAAGAGAAAATGACCTTTTGGTGGCAATAAAAGCAGAAGGGTGTTGGAGATGAAAACCAAGTTATGTGAAGAGACACGAAAAATAATATCATTGTCAATATTCTCCAAAAAAATCCAGGATATATCTTCTAACTTCAGTATACTGCACAAATACAGCAAGAAGTAATTGCAAGATCTTCCTGTGAGCAACAATAATTAGTGACAATATAATAAATTGCAAAGGACATCAGTGCCCTTTCAAATTCTTAGCCCTATCCTGTTGCTTGCAAGGGAAAGATGATAACATATATGCTGGTTTTGCATTTCTGGCACCTGATATATGAAGAATGGCATTCCTTACACTTCAGCACCTACACCCAAGCATTTCAATTTAAAAGAGTACATCTTAGGAAATGCAATACTGAATGATGACTCTCGAAATAAAAAGTGCAACACAACATCAGAAATTTAAATAAAAAACCTCTCAGAATACAAAAATTAAGATCCAATATGGGTGAAAGTTGAAATTTGAAAACATAAAAGTTTAAGAAACACTAAATATGTGATAGGGCTTATTGAGAATAAAAAATAGATTCTAAATTAATTCCAAAATTCAAAATCCTTTTTTCCCCACTTTGTATTTGCTTATACCAACCACAAACATGCCACAAACCTAATGTCTCTGATTTGATACTTTCAATGTGAGCCCATTGAAATAGGAGTTCCTGGGTCATTCATTACCATAGAAGAAAACAGTCAAATAACAATAGCCATGGTAAAGAGGAGAACACCACATTCTTCTCCCCATTCTACAAAGCATCTCTGAGCAAATCCAAAAGACTTATCAAAATCTTTAAAATGTTTTATTATTATTGAGATTAGACCTATAATAACACAAGGAAAGCACATTTTAAATATGAACTGGGTCCGCTGAATGATATCAGCAGAAGGTAAGTAATGTATTCAGCCACAATTCATACATTTTTAGAAAAAAAAAATCTTCTCAATGTCAAGAACATCAGTAAGAGAGAATGCAGGACCAAGGGCACCTCTGTTTTGTCTTCACATATTGGCTTTCCAATTGATATTTAGGTTGACTTGATAAACACCCAGATGTAGAAGATCAAGTCATTTGCAGAGAACCTGCAATTGTGATCCAGAAGGCTACTACCTCCAAAAACTACAAGAGATGACATTTTGAATTCCATGCCATTAAACCCTGGTGAGCATTTTCTTCTTGGGGGAAGTTGCTGATTAAATACCCACATCAGCATATTCATGAGAATGATATAACCTATGCGTTCCTAAGAGTGGTCTCATCACCAGAAATACTTACTCTTAAGATATCCAGGTAATTGGGGAAGCACTGCTTACTGGCACTGCTGCTCCATGCTGAAAACTATCAGTGGAATGAACTTCCACTTAAAACTGGTACTTTTAAACCATGTTTATTTGCTTGAGTTAACGGAGAATAAAATGTTGAGATATTGGAAGGTTGGAATTATCTAAAGACAGATAGATAGGTGACTGGATCCTCTTCCAATCTGATTCTGTGAAGTTCATTGTGATAAAACCACCCAATGATAAGCCAAACAATTTCTACTGAGTTTTTAATTTTATATTTGGGAACTATCCAGCAGGTAAAGTTTTTTGCATGTCAAGGTCCACAGTCAAGGGGGGAATCATGATAGAAAAAAATTTATTCCTTTATTTTCAAGGAGGAAATAGTTGCAGCTGAGCACTGAGCAGGAAATTCTCCCAGTGATCCATGGTTGCCTGGGGTAGGCGGGGAGGCAGGAGTATGTGGGAAACATTATATGCTCAGATCATTAGTATAAATGGAGATTTTTGAGATTATTCACACTGGAATCTCAAGCCATTACAAGCACAATCTACTGACTCCTATCCCACTCTTCTTATTCCTCGTGGCCATTTCATTTGAAAAAATTCTAGCCAGTAGATATCTGGGCAAAATTCACAGCCCGGTAGAGGTTCTGAAACTTGCCTATCAATTCAGGTATGGGGCAGGTTGAGGAAGGTAGCTCTCAAAGCAAGTTTCTCTAAAATAGGGAAATCCTAAGCACATAGACAGACCCTGTCTGTAGATATGAAACTGCAAAAGGAAGAGGTGATTGCTCATGGAGTCTGTAATCCCAGGAAAAATATTTGCTGGTTGAAAAAAAATATTGTCATCCAATATTCAAACTTTGTGTAGATATGTTTGCTACAATTCCTCTCAAGCTTAATTACAATGAGATTAGTTCCAGAAAGTCATGTCCACTGAATCCTCAATCACTGCCACTCAAGGTCCATCTACAATCATTTAGACCTTTCTCAATGAAATGCCTTTCTTGGTTACCAGAGTTACTTTGACTGAGAGCAAAAGAGGCAAGAGTTCCATTACTCAAAGTGGAAGGGTCTGGTATCTGGTATGTTGGGTTTCAAGGGTGAAAAGTTTCCAGGGTCTGGTAGGAGAATGAATTTTGTTTCTCCCCCCATGGTGTTCTTCTGGGCCATGGGCAAGATGGGTGTCAATGAATGCCTCTTAAGACTTTTTGGCTGCATTACAGATACAACATTGGTCAAAGAAACACAGCATTATAGCATGATAGTATCACAGTTCCCATGGCAACCAGAGATGCTTCCAGTTCTGCAAGATCAGACCAAGATTGAAGATAAGCACCATCTCAGCTGTGATGATAAGAGGGAAGAAGAAGGGAATGAGGAGCCGGTTTTTTTCATGAACTGCAAACCCAACATTTTGGCTCAAGAGAATGTGTGCAAGTGTTTTCTGGGGGACATGGCCTTGAGGCCTATGATCAGTCCAGGTCCTTCTAGGACTTATGATTAAACTCAAGCCTGAAAGCCTGCAGTACCCTCCAGGTCCCTAGGTGGCACTGTATTCATTTGGCAGCACCACCCTGATACTGCTGCAAGCAATTAGCTCCCACCAAGACGAGTAGACCAGGGAGGGCTGGAGGGGTTCAGGAAGGTGGGTGGGTCACCCAGTCTTGCCCCGGTCACAAGTTGAAATGCCCTGCAAACCCACTCCTCCAGGTGTGGGCTCATCTGGGATTTTTCTGAACAAGGAAACTGGTCCAGGGCCCAATCAGTTTCATGGAATAATGACTGTTTACAGCTCAGGGATGGGAAGCATGAAGTGCAACCTTGCAGGTTAGGTGATGACTGGATTGGGAAACATCACAGCAAGTCAGGTGGAAAGCTGCTCCTTTCTTATAATGAAAAAAGAGGAAAGAGCTGGAACGTGGGATGTTTCACTTCTAAGTAGAGGTGGGTGTCTGCTCTGATCCTTAATGAGGAGAGGATGGAGTCAATCACTCAGCATGTGTGATGGAGACCTGGAAGGAGTTATCAAGTGAGGAGAAATGCTCTGTGCTGCATCCACATGCCAGGTACAACTTCCTTTGCAGCTGCCTTACAATTAGGCTGCACCGAGAAATTCTTTTGACATGAGTTTCCAAGGGGCACTTCCAATTACCTTTAAATGGAGAAGTATCTGGCCAATCTGTCTTCAAATAAGGGTTCATTTACTTGACCTGACTTCTACCTGTCTGATATAAGGCCCCCTTGGACAATGCCAAGAATCCTTTTACCAGTCCCTGGGGATGCAGATGCAGACCAGTGTCTCACATGCTGACACCTCGACGCTCCACAAAAGTGAAACTAATGGATGAAAAAACTACATGATGATAGTATTATGTGAAAAATTTAACAGAGCATAATACCAAATAGGAACATGCATTACACTAAAAGAGAGGAATGGTACAAAGATTCAAAACCGAGTATTCAAAAAGGGAAGAGAAAAGGACATTTCAGGGGCACTAAAGCAGAAGAGTGTTGGAGATGATAAACAAGTTATGTGAAGAGACATTGAAATAAAAGGGGGTCATTGTTTGTGGTCTCTCAAAAACTCTAGAATATTTCATCAACTCCAAATATTATACAAATACAGCAAGAAGTAATCACAAGATCATTCTGTAAGCAACAATAATTAGTGATACTAATTCAGAATGCAAAAGACATCAGTGCTCTTGCAAATTCTTCACCCTATCCTGTTACTTGCAAGGGAAACCAGATTATATAAATGCTGACTTTGCTGTTCTGTTTCCTGATTTATGAGGAAAGGCATTCCTTGCACCACAACACCTACACCCAAGCATTTCAATTTAAATAAGTACAAATTTGGAAATGTAGCACTGAATGATGACTCTGGAAATAAAGAGTGCAACACAGCATCCAAAATTTAAACAAAAATATCACTGCTAAAACACCAAAATGAAGTCCCAATATGGGTAAAATGTGAATTTAAAAAAACAAAAAGTGTGATTTGATAGGAATAAATGAGCAGGAAAACACATCCTAAAACATTTCTAAATTAAAAATTGTTCTATTTTCTTGTAATTCCTTATATCCACCACAAACATGCCACATGCCTAATGAGTCTGATTTCATACTTTCAATGTGAGCTCTTTCAAATAGGGTTCTTGTGTCACTCCTTACCCTACAAAGCACAATCAAATAATTACCAGAACCATGGTAAGCTTGATAACACCACATTCTTCACCCAATTATTCACAGCAATTCCTAAGAACATCCACCAAATTATCAAAATCTTTCAATATATTCATTACCATTGAGATTAGACCTCAAATGATAAAGGGAAAACAGGTTTTAATTACACTCTTGGCCACCTGAATGATATCAACAGGAGGTGTATGTTTTCAGCCACAATTCATTTATTTAAAAAAAAATCTTCCCAATGCCAAGCACAGCAGAATGAAAGAATGCGGGGCCTAGAGCATCACTCACTTGCCTTCACCTCTCAGTTTTCAAGGTGATATTGAGGTTGACTTGGAAAATGCCCAAGTGCAGAAGTTCCCCTCATTTGCAGCTACTTGGAGTACACCCTAGACAGTACTACTGTCACACCTGTGTCCTACCACTCTGAAATTTGACAGTTCTGTGTTGGAGTAGAGGATCCAACACTTGACATGGTCTGTTGGAATAAAGGACTTAACACTTGACATGGTTCTGTTGATCATCCTCCCTCTTGGGAGCCATAGTCATGGCATGTTTCCATGTGTAGTTGCTTCTTAATATTGATAATCAGTATATAATTTAGAAACTTATTGGAAAACATTGGGTATGTTTTACTGTATTGGGACACAAAATAGTGCACAATAAAAATTTGGCAGTAGTACACAGATAAAATATATGAAAATAAACAATTGTAGTTGCCTTCAAGTTAAAAGGAGTCTGTGGTTGCTTTAGTATAATAATAGATGACTAAAGAGGTATTCCTCTGAGCTTGGATATGGTGTTTAGCCTTTGTTGCTTTCCTAGTTTTAATAGTTGATTCTAGAGATACTTTACATAATAAAAGCATTTAGGTTAATCATAAATATAATTTGTGCTTTTCCTATGTTTAGTCTAATTCTTTGAGAATCAGAATAAGATTGTAGTCTGCCATTATATGAAATTAGAATAGACTAAATATTAACTATAATTTGATTTCTTTGCCCTTTAATAATAGTAAAAACTTTTCACTGTTAAACACTGGAGTTCATGGTGGGGGTGGTTTCTCAGAAAATCTAGTGATGTGTTTGTTTTGAAGGTTGAAGGCTGGCAGATCATGGTACCCTCAGTTTAGTTGGGAGACAAGCTTGTTCCAGTTTAGCTGGGAGATAAGGTTGTTTTAATCTAGCTGGGAAATAAGGTTGTTTTGGTCTGGACTGTCATACAGAGAGAATGTGTACTTTGAGAAGAGGCATAGATTGTACTTTCAAAGGTTTTTCTTATTTTAAACTAACCAAAAATGATATAATCATTACTAAAGAAAAATATCTATAAAAAGGCTGGCAGAAAAATAAAGATTCAGATTCAGCCTCAGAATACTTGGTGTCTCTGTGTGCTGTTTCTCCACCACGCCAATGCTTCCCATCCACCTAGGACCCCTGACCCCTGCTAGGGCTGGACCCCAGCATACTACTTCACAATGACAACTGCAGTTGACATTTAGAATTTCATGCCATTAAACACTGGTGAACATTTTCTTATTCAAGAACTTGGTGATTAAACTCCCACATCACCATATTCATGAAAATAATATAACCTATCAATTTCTGAGAGTTGTGTCATCACCAGGACTACATATTCATAAGAAATTCAAATCATTGGGGAAGCACAGTTGAATGCCACTACAACTCCATGTTTAAAACTCTCATTGAAATGGGCTTCCACTTAAAAAACTGGTATTTTACAACCATGTTGTATTCACTTGAGTTAACAGAAGACAAAATGTTGACATATTGGAAGATTGGCATTTTATAAAGAGTCTTTTAAATTAGGTGACTGAGTTCCTTTCAGTCTGACTCTACAAAATGATTTTCAGTGAAAGTCATGGATGAAACAAGGGTTTGATGGTGGTGTTATCAGCACATATTAACATGTCACAATACCAAACTTGAACATACATCATGCTGAAAGAGAGGAATGGCAGAAATCTTCAAAAGATGAATATTCTAAAAGGGAAGTGGAATTAACACTTGGGGGCAAAAAAGCAGAAGGTGTTGGAGATTAAAACCATTTTGAGCAAAGGGATGCTAAAAAAAGGTCATTGTTGATCATCTCCCTGAATATTCAAGAACATTTCTACTCCTCTAAAATACTATACACATACCACAAGAAAAAATTGTGAGGTCATTCTGTAAGCAACAATAATTACTGGCAATAATTCAACATGCAAATGACATCAGTGCCCATGCAGACTGTAAATCATTTCCAAAATTCATACTCCTATTTTTTCTTGTAATTGCTTATATCCATCACAAACAAGCCACATACATAGTGTTTCTGATTTTATTCTTTCAGTGTGAATTCTTTCAAATAGGGGTTCTTGTGTCATTCCTTACCTTGCAAAGCACAATCCAATAATTCACAGAACCATGGTAACTATGAGAACACAACATCCTTCACCTAATTCTACACAGCATCTCTTTAGGACATGCACTCAATTCTCAAAATCTATAAAAATGATTCATTAGCCTGGAGGGTAGACCTCAAATGATACAGGAAAACCTATTTTTAAATATCCCCTTTGTCCACCAAATGATTTCATCAGATGGTAAGATACAAATCCAGTCACAATTCATACATTTCTTTATAAAATCATATCTTCCCAATGCCAAGAACCACAGAATTAGAAAAATCAGGGTCAAGGGCAAATCTCTTTTGTTGTCACCTCTTGGTTTTCTAGTTGACATTGAGGTTGACTTGGAAAATGCCCAGGTATAGAAGTCCACTTCATGTGCAGACAGTCTGGGAGTGTGCTCTAGGAAACTACTACTTGAAAGATTACTGCAGTTGACATATTGAATTTCCTGTCATTAAACCCTCGTGAGCATTTTCTTCTTAAGGAACTTGCTGATTAAATAACTGCATCATCATATTCATGAGAATGATATAACCTATCAGGTACTGAGAGTTGTCTCATCTCCAGGAACACCTATTCTTAAGAAATCCAGGTTACTCAGGAAGCACTATGCCCTTCCACAGCAGCTCAATGCTGAAACCCCTCATTTGAAAGAACTTCAACTTAAAACTTGTAGTTTTCCAACTTTGTTAGATTCACTTAATTAAAAGAGGAGAAAACGTTGAGATGTTGGAGTGTTGGTGTTATCTGAAGAGGCACTATAAGGTATGTGACTGGATCCTTTGGTGGGCTGAATCTGGGATGCTTTGCAGGAAAACAAGCTCAAGGCAAAGCAAAACAATTTCTAATGAATTTTTACTTTCACTTTTGAGAATGATGCTTTAAGTATCCTTTGTTACAGCCCAAGATCCACAGTCCAGGGTGGTATCATGAGAGAAAGATTTATCCCTGTCTCTTTCAAAAGGAAAAAGTTTGTATCTGAACACTGAGAAGAAAGTTATTCCAGTGATCCATGGCAGCCTGGGTAGTAAGAGATGCAGACATATGTGGGAGGACAGGCAGGCATATGCTGAGGAGATTAATATAAAAGGGGTTTTGGGGAAATTTTCACACTGATCCCCAAGTCATTACAAGCACAATCAACTCACTTTTATTTTTTAACAATCTTCTTATTCTTCCTGGTCTTTGACTTTGAAAAATTCTAACAAGTATTTCTAGACTAAGTGCACAGACCCATGGTGATGCTGGATTCTTGCCTATAATCTAAGGTATGGGGAAGTTGAGGAAGGTGGTACTCCTGAGAAAAGCCAGTTTCCCTAAAAGGGAATGCCTAAGCCTCTTAGCCAGACCCAGTGTATAAATATAAAAAGGCAAAGAGAGGTGATGATGGCCCACCTGTTCTGTGATCTCAGGAACAATATTTGCTGGCACAAAAAAAACTACATCCAAATTTCATATTTCAGGTAGATAAGATTGCTGAAATTTTTCTCAGATTATTTTCAGAAAGTCATATCCATTGAACTCTCAGTCATTCCTTTCCACACATATTTCTTCTTGGTTTAGAGCCTCATTGAAGAAATGACTAACATGTTTACCAGTGCTCCTGTGACATGAGAGCAAAATACACAAACACTACAATATTCACAGTGGAATGGGCTGGCATTTGGCATTTTGGATTTGAAGAACGTGGTGTCAGGTTCAGGTAGAAGAATGCTGATGGTTTTTCACCTCAGGGGGTGTTTCTGTGCCTTGGGCAACATGGATTCTGATGAGTGACTTCTCTGACATCCTGGTTGTGCTGTAGATACCGGCTGATATCACAGAATGGCAGTATGAGAGTACAATGATGTAACGGTTTCCATGTCAACCAGAGACACTTCCTTCCAGTCCTGGACCCTTCAGACCAAGACTTAAAACAAGCACTGGCTCAGCTGTGATGATAAGAGGGAAGATGAAGGGAGAGAGTCCCAAGGGACCTTTCTATTTAAGAAAACTGATCCTAACATCTTTGCTCAGAATGGGAGCCAGGTTGTGTTGGGTACATTGTTTCCTAAACTTTTGATTATCCTCCTCCTTCTAGGTCAAGTATACCAATGAAGCCTGACATGGCTCAGTATGCTCCAGACACACCAGGTGGTGCTGTTCTCACTTTTCTGCACCAAGCATCATGGCAACCTAGAGACCCCAATTCAGCTGCAGGCATTTAGCCCCACCAGGTCTAGTGGACACAGGGGGACCAGAGGGTTGTGGATGGCACCTGGGTCACCCAGCTTAGCACCAGCCACAAGATACATAGCCCTCCAAACCCACTCCTAAAGACCAGGCTCAACTGGGAATTTGCAAAGTCAGGAAACTGCCCTGGGTCCCTATCAGTCACATGGAATGATGGTGTTGACAGCTCAGGGCAGGGGAGCATGCAGTTCAGCTCCATGGGTTAGATCATGATTGAATTGGGAAACATCACACCAACTCTCCTGGGATGCCTCTCCTTTCCTAGAATGCCCAAACAGGAGACAGCCTGAATCTGGGAAGTTTGACTTCTAGGTGTAGATGGGTGACTTTTGTGATCCATATTACAGAGACGTCTGAATCAATGATTCAATATATGGGATAGAGGCCTGGAAAGTCCTAGTAAGTGAAGAGATGTTCTGAGGTCACTCCACCTGCCAGGACACAGGTCTTTTGCTACTGCCTTTCAACTAGGCTGCACTTAAAAATGCTCTTGGTATGAATTTCCAAGGGAACCTTTCAATTCACCTTTAAATGCAGAAATATCTGGCAAAATTGTCTTCACATATGGATTCATTCTCTTGACCTGACTACTGTGAATCTGGGACAATGCCATGGGTCCTTTTACAACCTCCTGGAAAAGCAGACTGTAGGTCAATGTCACAGATTGTGGCACAACAGTGCTCCAAATAAGTGAAAGTCATGGATGAAACAATTGCCTGATAATGGTGTGATAAGCACATTTTAACAGGTCACAGTACCAAATGATCATTCATCATGCTGAAAGAGAGGAATGGTACGAAGTTACAAAGCTGAGCATTGAAAAAGGAATGAGGAGAGGGAATTTCTGGGACTCTAAATGCTGAAGGGTTTTAAAGATGAAAATCAAATTAACTGAAGTAACACTAAAAAAAAGTCACTGTTAATGATATCCCAAAAAATTTTACGACATCTCTTCAGCTTCAAAATACTCTATAAATACAGCAAGAAGAAATTGTGAGATCATTCTGTGAACAATGATAATTACTGACAAGTATTCAACTCGCAAAAGACATCAATGTCATTGCAAAATCGTGGCCCTATCCTGTTTCTTCCATGAGACAGTTGATTACAAATATGCTGGTTTTGTTTTTCTTGCATCTGACCTGTGTGGAATGGCATTTCTTACCACCCAAATATGTAAATTTAACCAGGTACAAGTTTGGAAATGCAGCACTGAGTGATAACTCTCAAAATAAAGAGTGCCAACACAACATCAGAAATTTAAACCAAAATGTCTCTGTTAAAATACAATGAAAACCCAATATAGTTGAAAGCTAAATTTCAAAAACATAAAATTATAAGAACTATTAAAAATGTGATAGGACTTACTGAGCAGGAAAAGCAGATCCAAAAGCATTTCCAAAATTCTAAATCCATTTTTTTCTTTGTAATTGTTTATACACACCCAAACATGCCCCATACCTATTGTCTCTGATTTCATTCTTTCAATGTGATCTCTTTCAAATAGGGAATCTTTGTCTTTTCTTAACCTATGAAGCAAAGTCAAGTAATTCCCAAATCCATGGTAAAGATGAGAACACCATGTCTTTCACCTAATTCCACACAGCATCTCTTTCGGACATCTATCAAACTTAGAAAATCTTTAAAATGCTTCATTATTTTGATAGTAGACCTCCAATGATACAGGAAAATCAGCTTTTTAACATATTTGTGGCCTCCTGAATGACATCAGGAGAATATAAGACATGTATTCAGTCAGAAATCATTCATTTTACTAAAAAAAAAAATTATCTTCCCAGTGCCACACACATTTTGAATGAGAGAATGCAGGGTCAAGGGCAGCTCTCTCTTGTCTTCAACTTTCAGTTTTCCACTTGACATTGAGGTTGACTTGGACAATGCCCATGTTTAGAAGTCCACTTCATTTGCAGATAGCATGGAACTGTGCCCCAAAAAACTACTACTTTGAAAGACTAATGCAGTTGACATTTTGAACTTCATGCTATTAAACCCTGGTGGAAGTTTTCTTCTTCAAGAACTTGCTGAGTAAATACCCACATCAGCATATGCATGAGAATAATATAATCCATCCATTCCTGAGGGTTGTGTCATCACCAGGAACACCTATTTTTAAGGTATCCAGGTCCCTGGGGAAGCATTGCTGATTACAACCACTATTCCAGGCTGAAAACTCTCATTAGAATGAGTTTCCCCTTTAAAGTGGTACTTTTCCAACCATGTTGTATTCACTTGAGTTGACAGAGGAAAAAATGTTAAGACATTGGAGGACTGGCATTATCTGAAGAGGGTCTTTAAGGTAGGTGACTGGATATGCTTCCAGTATGACTCTGTGAAATGCTTTTCAAGAAAACCACCCAAAGCCTAAGCCAAACAATTTCTAGCAGATTTTTAATTTCACATTTCCAAACAATCCTTCAAGTAATCTTTTTTGCATATCAAGACCCACAGTTCAGGGGGGTAACATGATAGAAAGATTTATCCCTATATTTTTGAGGAAAATGTTCCTAGCTGAGAATATACCGGAAAACTATCCCAGTGATTCATGGTGGCCTGCGTTAGGAGGAGAGGCAAGCACATGAAGAAATTATTAGGAAGATCATGTTTTTATAAGAGGAGATTTTGTAGATCAGTCACACCTGAACCCCAAGCCTTTACATGAAAATCTTCTCATTCCTTTTTCACTCTTCTTACTTCTCCTGGCCAATTCCTTTGAAAAAATTCTAACCAGCAGATATGTGGGTAAAATACACAGTCCCATGGAGGTGCTGGATCTTGCCTAACAACTTACTTGGAGATTGAGAAAACTGGGTATCCAGGAAAATCCAGTTTCTCTAAAATAGGAAAAGCCTACACCACTTAGCCATTACTTGTCTGTAAATATAAAAAGGCAACATGAAGAGGTGATGGCTCATGGATTCTGTGATCCCAGGAAAAATATTTGCTGGTAGAAAAAAAAATCCTCATCCAATTTTCAAACTTCCTGTAGCTATGTTTCCTGCAATTCCTCTCAAGCTTCATTACAAAGATTAGATGCAGAAAGTCATATCCATTCACTTCCATTCAAAATCCTCCTATACTTGTGTTTACCTTTCTCAGAGAAATGCCTAGCTTGGTTAGAAGTGTTCCTGTGACATGACAGCAAAAGAGGAGTGTGCTCCAATATTCAAAGTGGAAGGGGCTGGCATCAGGCATGTTAGGTTTGAAGGGCAATAGGTTCCAGGATCTGGTGAGAGAATGCAGATTTTCTTACTCAACAGGGGGTATTTCAGGGCTTTGGACAAGATGGGTTTCATTGAGTGGCTTTCCTGATATCCTGGCTGTGATGGAGATAACACCTGATATCACAGAAATGTGGCACAGCACAATGGCATCACAGTTCCCATGGCAACCTGAGCTACTTCAGGTCCTGGCTGCTTCACACCAAGATTCAAGACAAGAGTTGGCTCAGCTGTGATGGTAATAGGGAAGAGGAAGGGAGCAAGATGCCTGCTGTGTCAAGGAATGGTATTCCAATATTTTTGCAAAGGAGAAGAGGAGCCAAGTGCATTAGGGGTGTGGCCCAGTGGGCTTCAGAATGATCCATGTCCTTCCAGAACAAGAAATCCTGCTGAAGACTCACAGCCTGCGCTGCATTCCAGTGCCCTTATGTGGTGCTGTTCATGTTTGGCAGCAACAGACATCAGGGCTGCTTGGCCACCCCAATACTGCTGCAGGCTATTAGCCCCCACCAGGTCTAATGAAACAAAAAGGGATGGAGGGGTGTGGGAAATCACGTAGGTCACCCAGCTTAGCCCCTCTCACAATGGGCACAGTCCTCTGAAACTGCTCCTCTAGGTCTGGTTTTACCTGAGATTTTGCTGAGTCAGGAAACCAGCCTAGGATTCACCAGTCTCATGAATAATGGCTGTTAACAGCTCAAGAAAGGGGAGCATGCAGTGCAGCCCCGTGAGTTAGGTGATGAATGAATTGGGAAACATCACAGCAACTCTGGTGGGATGCTGCTCCTTTCCTAGAATAACCAAAGAAGAGACAACTGGAACATTGAGAAATATTTGGCCAAACTGTCTTTACATAAGGGTTCATTCTCTTGACCTCACTACTACCTGTCTGGCACAACACCCTCTGGCAAAAAGTCAAGAGCCCTTTTACAAGTCCCTGAAAATGCAGACTGCAGGCCAGTGTCACAGATACTGGCACAACATGCTCCAAATATGTGAAAGTCATTGTTGAAACAAGAACCTGATGATGGTGTCATGAGCACAGATCACATTACCAAATTTGAACATGCAAAATGCTGAAAGAAATGTTACAAAAGTTTAAAAGCTGAATATTAAACAAGGGAGGAGGAAAGAACACTTTGGAAGCACAAAATGTACAAGGATTTTGGAGAATAAAACCAACTTGAGTGAAGTGACACTGAAAAATATTTCATGATTCATGATCTCCCACAATATTACAGGACATTCTTTTACCTCAAAAATACTATACAAATAGAGCATGGAGTAATTACAAAATCTTTCTGTAAGCAGTGATAATTACTGACAATAATTCTACATGCAAAGGACATCAGTGTCCTTGCAAATTGTTGGCCTTTTCCTGCTGTTTCAAAGAGGCCTGTCATTATACATATGCTGATTTTTCTTTTCTGGCACCTTACCTATGAGAGAAGGCATTCTGTACACAACAGCACCTACAGTCATGCACTTCAACTTAAACAAGTACAAATTTAGAAATGCAGCACAGAATGATGACTCTTGAAAGAAAGAGTGCACCACAATCTCAGATATTTAACAAAAACATGTTTCCCAAACAACAAAAATGAAAACACAATATGGGTGAAAACTGAATTTCAAAATAGAAAATTTTAAAGAATAACTAACTATGTGATAGGACTTACTAAGTAGTTAAAGCAGATTGTAAATCATTTCCAAAATTTAATATTGTATTTTTTATGTAATTGCTTATATCCACCACACACATGCCACATACATAATGTCTCTCATTTCATTCTTTCAATGTAAGTTCTTTCAAATAGTGGTTCTTGTGTCATTCCTTATCCTACAAAGCACAATCTAATAATTCCCAGAACCATGATAAGGTAAGAATATCACATCCTTCAATCAATTCTACACAGCATCTCTTAAAAACATTCATCAAACATAACAAAAATCTTTAAACTACCTCATTATTATTGATACTAACCTCAATTGATACAGTGAAACCAGATTTTAAATACACCCTTGGCTTCCTGCAGGATATCAGCAGAAGTTAAGATATGTATCCAGCCATAATTCATACATGTAATTAAGAAATAATGTCTTCCCAATTGCAAGCACATCAGAATGAGAAAATGCAGGGCCCCGGGCATCTCTCTTTTCTCTTCCTCTTGGTTTTTCAGCTGACACTGAGGTTGATTTGGAAACTGCCAAGTTGTTTAAGTCCTCTTTACTTGCAAACAGTCTGGAATTGTGCCCCAGAAATTTATTACTTTGAAAAGACTTTTGCAGGTCACATTTTGAATTTCATGTCATTAAACCATAGTGAGTATTTTCTCCTTCAAGAACTTGCTAATTAAATAACCGCATCAGCATATTCATCTGAATGATATAACCTATCAATTCCTGAGAGTTGTCTCATCACCAGGAATATTCATTCTTAAGAAATCCAGTTCACTGGGAAAAATGCACAGTCCTGTAAAGGTGCTGGATCTTGCCTATCAACCCAGGTATGGGGGATGTTGAGGAAGATGTTTCTCCTGGGTGGGAAAGCCACTTTCCCTAAAATAAGAAAATCCTAAGTCATTTAGCCAGACCATGTCTGTAAATATAAAAAACTCAAAGGAAATAGGTGATGGATCATGTGTATCACGGGATCTGTGATCCCAGGAAAAGTATTTGCTGGCAGAAAAATAAATTTCCTCATACAATTTTCAAACTTCCTGTGAATATGTTTACTGCAATTCCTCTCAAACTTCAATACAGTAAGAATAGTTGTAGAAACACATATCAATTAAATACTCATTCACTTCCATTTAAAATTATTCTACACTGGTTTTCACCCTTTTCAGGGAAATGCCTAGCTTGGATACCAGTGCTCCTGTGACAAGAGAGCAGAAGAGGTGCTGGGGTTCAGCTCTAGCAAGGGTCGGGGGTCCCAGGTGGATGGGAGGTGTCTGTGCGGTACACAGCACACAGAGACTGAGGCTGAATCTGTCTTTATTTTTTCTGCCAGACTTTTAATAGATATTTTTCTTTAGTAATGATTACATCATTTTTGGTTACTTTAAAAGAAGAAAAATCTTCAAAAGTACAATCTATGCCTCTTCTCAAAGTACACATTCTCTCTGTATGAAAGCCCAGACCAAAACAACCTTATTTCCCACCTATATTAAAACAACTTTGTCTCCCAGTTAAACTGAAACAAACTTGTCTCCCAGCTAAACAGAGGGCACCATCATCTGCCAGCCTATAACCTTCAGAATAAACACATTACTAGATTTTCTGAGAAACCACCCCCACCATGAACTCCAATGTTTAAAAGTGAGAAAATTTTATTTATTAAAGGGCAAAGAAATCAACTTACAATTAATATTAGTCTATTCTAATTTTATATAATGGTGTACTACAATCTTGTTCTGATTCTCAAGTAATTAGACTAAACATAGGAAAAGCACAAATTATATTTATGACTAACGTAAATGTTTTTATTATGTAAAGTATCTCTAGAATCAACTATTAAAACTAGGAAAGCAACAAAGCCTAAACACCATATCCAAGCTCAGAGGAATACCTCTTTAGTCATCTATTATTATACTAAAGCAACCACAGACTCCTTTTAACTTGAAGGCAACTACAATTGTTTATTTTCATATATTTTATCTGTGTACTACTGCCAAATTTTTATTGTGCACTATTTTGTGTCCCAACATAATAAAATGTTCCCAATGTTTTTCCAATAAGTTTCTAAATGATATATTGATTATTAATATTAAAAAGCAACTACAGATGGAGACATGCCATGACAATGGTCCCCAAGAGGGAGGATGATCAACAGAACCCTGTCAAGTGTTGAGTCCTTTATTCCAACAGACCATGTCAAGTGTCAGATCCTCTACTCCAATATAATTTGTCAAGTGTTGGAGTGACAGGAAATAGATGCAGCAAAGAGGCAAGAGCTCTGATATTCAAAGTGGAAGAGAATGTCATCAGTCATGTTGTTAGAAGAGTGAGGAAGCTCCAGGCTCCAGTAGGAGAATACATATTTTTTCTCTTCCTAGGGAGAATTTCCTGGCCTTTGGCAACATTGGTTTCAATAACTTGCTTTCCATACATCCTGGCTGCACTGCAGGTACCAGGTTTATATCAAAGAAATACAACATGACATCACGATGGTGTCACCGTTCCCATGGCAACCAAAGATACTTTCAGCCCTGCCTACTTCAGACCAAGATTCAAGACAAGTGCCATCTCAGCTGTGCTGGTAAGAGGAAAGGGGAAGGGAGCGAGGGGCTTGATGTTTTCAAGAAATGTGATCCCAACTACTCTGACCAGGTGAAGAGGAGTCACAGCGTGTTGGGGGCCTTTGAGTAATCCAGGTCTTCCAGGACAAGAGATCCTGCTGGAATCTGACAGCCTGCAATATCCTCAAGGCCCTCTAGGAGGCACTGTTCTGGTTTTGCCACAACAGGTTTCATAGCCACTTGGCCAACCCAATACTTACTGCAAGCAATTAGCCCCCACCAAGACTAGTGTACCAGGGAGAGACAGATGGGTGAGAGAGTATGCATGGGTCACTCAACTTAGCCCTACTCACAAGTGGCATTGTCTACTGAACCCACTCCTCTAGGTCTGGACTCTCCCAGCATTTTGCTGAGTCAGCAAACTGGCTTAGGACCCTACCAGACTCTCAGAATAATGACTGTTGACACTCAGGAAAGGGGAACATGCAGTGCAGACCAGTGGGTTAGGTGATGACTGGGCATGGATTGGGAAACATCATAGCAACTCTGGTGGGATCCTGCTCCTTTTATAAAATACCCAAACAGGAGAGAGCTGGAAACTGGAAAGTTTGAATTCTATGAGGAGGTGGATGGCTGCTCTGATCCCTAATGTGGAGAGGATGGAGTCAATCACTCAGTATGTGTGATGGAGGCCTGGATAGAGCTAGCAAGTGAAGAAGATATTCTGTGCTCATTCCTCATGCCAGGTACCACCTACTTTGCTACTGCCTTACCAACTAGGCTGCACTCAGAAATTCTCTTGGTATGAATTTCCATGCTGCCCTTCAACATCATAATAGAAACTAAGACAGCTATTAATGTGACTACTCAAAATATAACAAGACCGAGAGCAGGATGATACCTACCTAACTGGGCATGAATTTGCTGTAGAACTTGAACTCCAGTATCAGAATACCAAGGCTCTGAGATATAAGCTGGAGTCATAATAAAAGTGTGTTGTTTTATCATGAGTATCCCTTGACCTCTGTTAAACCTGGTAATACAATTAGTCAAATTATAACCATAACAAGTTTCATGATACTTCTCTCTTATCCTGTTTACTTTTACATTACTGGTGAGTAAGACATAAGTGGATTGTACACTGACTCACAAACCATAGCAAGAAGCCACTTTACAATCCTCATTCACAATATTTTGTAAATGTGTGCTAGCAAAGTTAACAAAATCTAAGGTGGCTATCAAATGCAAAAGATCTCTTTGTTTCATCAAATTTATGAGACCAATCCAAAATATATTCATCTGTAGCATAGATATTATGATGTACTGGTCAATTATTGGCACACTCTATCCATTTAGAGAAAGCACCCAGATCTGTAGTAGTATGATTAAGGCAGTATAGTATTGGTGAATGTTCTGTGGGAGACACTATTATGTCTCTGGGCAGTCTTATTTTTATAACTGTGTGAATATATTTAGATATATCCCAAGGGCCAGTGAGTCAGGCTATATTGGCTCCCCCATATGCTATCTAATCTTCTGTGGTCACCTTTAAACAGCCGGTATTGTCATTATGGGACCAACATATAGGTGGATTCCCACTGTATCCAGAATAGTTAAATCCATCTGAATGGACAAGTGTAACAAATGTGACTGAGAATCCTCCCATTCTGTATGTATCATTGGTAAATATTGATATTGAGTCTCCAGTCCACATAACTGGGTGTATTAAATGTGGATCTGGAAAGTAAGTTTTCCCATGAGCTCTACTTACCTGAAAGCTTAGTAAAGCCAACATGGCCACAAGCATTGTGGCAGGAGATTAAATGTTTCCCTGTTGATTTACCATCTGTTCGGTCTGGTGTGTCAGATTCTTCAGTTGTCCCCATGTTGGCAGACTGGTCCTCTGGGTTCATTGAATTCTCTTCCTCTTCTTTCCCATCATCTCTTTCTTAGTGAGTGTCAGGATCAGCACTCTCGGTGTGAGCTTCATTCATTTGAACTGTGATTCGAGGTCTTCCATGGTGATGGTGAATAGCACGTTCATTTACCCAAATAGGATGAGCTGCACTTTCTGGAAAGATATAACCATGACCTCTACCCCACATAATCACTGAATCTGGTTCATTCCACTGTCCTGTTTGTAAGTATTTCCACCTGACCAGATCTGTTGAGCCTGCTATTGTATGAGCCCTATGTTGCTCTGCTGCAGTGCAGACTTCAACATCACACTAAAAAAAAAACAATACAAAAAGAGCATGATTTAAGCAATTTTGTGGAATTCTACTTCCCCTTTTTTTGTTTTTGCAATTGTAACTTTAGAGTCAAATGAGCTTGTTCCACAATGGCTTGGCCCTGGGGATTATAGGGAATGCCAATTCAATGCTCAATATGATATTGATTTCAAATTGTTTAAAAGATAAACTACTATGGTTAAAGCATTATCAGTTTTGATTTGCAGTGGATGACCCAGTACCGCCAAAGTGGCCAAACAGTGGGAAATAACCTGATGTTCACCTTCCCTGTACGAGCAGTAGCAAAAAAAAAGTAAGAATAAGTATCAATAATCACATGAACATAGCATAGTTTTCCAAAATGAGAGATGTAAGTTACATCCATCTGCCATGATTGACTAGGGTGAAGGTCACAAAGATTAACTCTAATAGATAAAACTGAGGTATGCACTATACATCTAGGACATGGGTGAACAATTTGGGGAGCTTGTTCCTGGGTGACCTGAAATTCTTTGTGCAAACTAAAAGCATTTTAGTGATGTAAAGTATGAGACACTTGAGAAGAGTCATAAGGGGTTAACTGCTGACAGTGTGTAACAAGAACAACAGCTTTAACATTTCCTGTGGCCAAGGGACCTGGAAGTGTGGAGTGAACCCCAATATGTCCAATAAACAAGGATATTGATTCATTTTAATAGGTTTTTTAGAGTTAAAAATAAGTGAAATAATTATTATGACTGAGTATGTCTAATAGTGGCTGTCTCAATATGCAGAGCAACTCCCACTGTATATGCACTTTCACTATAAACATTAACCAGCTCATGAAGAAAGTGAAGCAAAGTACAGATGAGAGCTGAAGCTCAGCTCTTTGTGCAGATTTATAAGAAGTTTGTACCACCTGAGTATGATCAAGTCTATAGTAGCCAGTCTTACCTGAACTACAGCCATCAGTAAATACTGCAAGGGCCTTAGGTATGAGTTCAGAATGTACAATTTTTGGAAAAATAAAAGAAGTCATTGAAGAAAACTAAATGAGCTTTTCCTGAGGATAATTATTGTTTACCTGACCAGAAAAGTCAACAAAAGCTACCTGCCAAGTATGTGAAGATTGCCAAAGCCTACAATGTTGTTAAACTGAAAAGAGCACTATAATAAGAGAAGACCCAGTGACTATTAATTCCAGAACTTGGCTTCCACTCTGAATAATAAACTGAGAAACAAAACCATGAAATGGGGACAAAGATTTTGGAGGAGAATGAGCAAGATAAAGCCATTCAAGAACTCCCAAATGTTGCCATTCTGTATGTATCATTGGTAAATATTGATATTGAGTCTCCAGTCCACATAACTGGGTGTATTAAATGTGAATCTGGAAAGTACTCCTGTAGGAGTATGAGGAGTATGGGCTGCTGTGAGTTAATCCTAGTAAGTTGCACAGTTTTAAAAGCACTTTTGACTTTTATTAAAGCAGCCTTCACTTCTGTAGTGAGCTATGGAGGAGAGGTTGGAGAGGGATCCCCAGATAATATAGCAAACAAAGGACTCAAATCTGCAGTGGCTAGTTACAAGCGTGGCCTCAAACAATTGATATCTCACATTAGTTTTTGAAAGTCATTGAGAGTACATAAGACATCATTTCTAATCTGTTGATTCTGTGGCCAAATTGTACATCTGTCAATCAGACTACCTAAATACTGAAAAGAAGAATTTGTTTGTATCTTCTCAGGTGCTATGTATGGACAAACCCATTTTAGCCAGGGAAGTTTCTCCATAGATTTCCAAAAGTATATCTGAATAAGGATAGGCTAAAAGTATGTCATTCATGTAATGAATAATATATGCAGTAGGATATTTCTTATGCACTGGCACAATTGCCTGAGCTATAAAAGTCTGTCACAATGCAGGGCTATTGGCCATACCATGTGGCAATACCTTCCAACAATATCTTTTAGTTGTCTCAGTAAAATTAATGGATGGAATAGTAAATGCAAAATGCTTACAATCAACTGGGTGTAAACAATCTTTTAGATCTGTAATTGTTAAATGATAATCAAGTGGAATAGCCAAGGGAGAAGGAAGTACAGGTTGCAAAGTGCCCATTAATTCCATGGTCCCATTAATTGCACTGAGGCCCTGTAATAGTCAACATTTACCAGATTTTTTTAAATTACACATATTGGGGAGTTGCAAGGACTAAAAGTAGGGTGATCATGAACAGTCTGAAGTTGTTCTTGTACTAGTATAGGAGCTGCTTGAAGCTTCTCCCCAGAAAGGGGCCATTGATAAACCCAGACAGGGTTTTTGAAAACCAAGTGATTTTTTCTGTTGTCTTTTGTGTGGGAGAAGAGAACAGCCCCCATGGAAAAGGATGAAAAGGAATATATCCTAATCCATACTATCCAGGTTGGGAAGTTTGAGGCACTGGGGAACATCATCCTTGTTGATACTTGCCAAATCTTTGGTGGGAATAAATCCATTCTTGATTAAGCATTTGAGAAGTGATCACAGACCTAGGGTTCATGAGTAAAAGTCCCATAGAACTTAAAATATCATGGCCCCACAAATTAACAGACAAGGTATCAAGGACAAAAGCTTCAAAATGTCCCTTGCTTCCTTCAGAATCTTCCCATTGAAGATACTGTGCCCTTTATGCAGGCTGAGAAACATGACCTACACCTTCCAAATTAGCAAAGGTTTTATGTCAGGACCAATTTTTAGGCCAATGTAGCATAGAATACACAGAGACATCTACCCCACTGTCTCTAATAAATTGAAAAGTTTATTTATTTTAAGCTCCAATTAAGGGCATTCTACCTTAACCACTTGTGCTCAATATGCTTTATCAGATGAGCCAAATCCTTTATCGTCCCTGAGTTCTTGTGACAAAATTTTTCATGCTGGTTGATAAGGTAGAAGAAGAATCTGAGTTATATTATTTTCTGGAAGAATCTGAACAATGGAATTAATAGTTTGAACAATAACTTTTATTTCTCCCATAAAGTCTGGATCTATCACTACTGGCAGAACTTGAAATCCTTTCATAGTTAGTTTGCTCCATCCCAAGATAAGTCCCACTGTACCAGTGGACAAAGGGCCACTTAGTCTGAGGCCCTATTTGAAGTGTCAATATATATCTGGTGGAGGTCCAATCCTGCACTCCCTGGTGTGGCCCTGTAAAGGTCCTGGATGGTGGGACTAGAGGCTTGGCAAGATTATATGTAGCTCCAAAGCAAGTGACAGTGACCCCACTGTTTGACACGGGTGGGGATGGTCCCTTCTCTCATTTTCTGTCTGAGGAGACAAATATCCTTGTACATTAATTGTGATCTGCATTCATTAGCCCAGTGTTTACCACGATGGCAATTAGGACCCATCCCTGGCTGAGACATCTTTGTTTTCCTTGAGAACAAAACTTTGTACAGTCTCTGGCATACTGTCCAGGCTGTCCACAATTGAAACGTAGTCCTTTGAGATTTCTAAACTTTGGGGAAGGCTTCTTGACCTTTTGCAGGGATGCACCCAAGGACACTCTCTGAATATATGCAGTACCAATGTTGGAATAGAAGTGAATGAAATCAGAGACCATTCCTTTCTTTTAATAAGGGCAGATAGCCTGCTGACATGCTTTGTTAGCATTTTCAAAAGTCAGTTGTTTAACAAGTAAATTGCCAGTATCTGGTTCCCCAATCACTCAGCTAATGGCTTGATACAGCAGTGCCACAAAATCAGCATAAGGCTCATCTGGACCTTGTCTAATCTTACTGATATCCATAGACTTTTCTCCCTTGGTTGGCAACTCCATCCAAGCCTTTTTAGCAGATACATTGATCTTCAAATTAACCTGTGTATCAAAATTCAATTGAATGACTATAACAGCAAATTGTCCAGTTCCAGTCAACATCCCATAAGTAATATTAACACCATGAGTATGATTTCGGTCAGCTTATTGTAGATGAAGTTCAGTCCAGTTAGTTTTCCTCATCAAGTAATTGCCCCTAATAAGCAGGCTAGTGTAAGCCAGTCATTGGTTTGAAAAGTTCCATTAGCAAGAGATTCTAGCAAACTCTGTACAAAAGGAGTGGTGGGGCCATATGTAGAGCATGCAGTCCCAAGATCCTTAAGGGTTTTAAAAGGAATGGGCTTATTTGAACAAGTTCTCTGACCAGGATTATATGGATCATCACATTCAAAAACAGGATACATATTAAAACCGCCAGTACTCTTCCCAGCTGCCCTAACTGCCCTATGACTTTTTGTATTGGTAACAATATTATTGGTTTAAGGGACTTTATCTTAGATTGACTTGCAGTCACAGATCATAACACCAGAACAGAGGCAGCCACTTTCAAGTTAGAAAAATGATGAACTAAGTCCCTGTCCTCTTGAATGTCCCTATAAGAATCATCCTTACAGTCTCCTTCCCTATGACCTTCAGTATGTTCCTCCTGATCAATCTCCCCATTCAAATTCTGTTTATTATGAGAAGATAAGCGCTCCAGTATTGGAGTGGGATGTGTCAATGGGGGTAGCCCCTTTTGCAATTGTTCATCAACTTTAATGGTATTGTCAAGGTGAAAAGGTGCTTTAGGGGATAGCAATCACATAATTTTATGAGTTGGATTAAGGCAATCCTGAAACAGATATCATAAAGTAAAAGTAGGTGCAGGCACTTTCTCTGGTTCTTCAAATTTATATCTTATATGCAGATGTTTGTCAACTTTTCCCCATAATTCTAAACTAATTGTTTCACCTTCAGGAAACAAAGGACAAGTGTCAGAAATGTATTCTATAAACTACAAGAGCTGTGCTCTACTAACAGAGTTACCTCGCTTCTTAAGAATATCTCTAATAACAAACACATAATGATCCCTTTCTTTGGATTCTGTATTTACCATATTTTACTCCTGACTCTGACTCATTCCTCTGACCTCCTAATCTTTGAGGATATTTTTGGCTTATATGGTGCACCTCTGGGTGTGTCCCCTTTTCTAGTGACTGAAGAAAGTTCCTTTGTGTCCAGATTCATATGAGCCACCAAACATCATGACCAGTGGGCAAATTCTGGCGTCCAGTGAGGGGCAAAGGGGAATTGGAAAATAAAGATTGACAGACACAGATCTTGAAGATTAGACTGGGATCAGGTGGAGTCTGCTCTCTGATGGAAATGCAGGCCTAAAGAATTAGACAAGCATCTTTATTTACATATGTCTCATGATCAGGTTAAAGACTATGCAAGCATTATTCTTTGTATTCAGGAACATTATAGAAAGTAGGACAGTTATGTTGCTTTTCCACAGCATCAGTCCATAGTTGCAAAGTGCAGTGTTAGGAGCTTTGTTTGACTCTCAAGAAAGTCCTTTGTTAGAAGTTGCTATAAAGCAGGCAGGAACCACAGAAGCAGAGTTGGTGAAACATTGTGGTTGTCTAGCATAAGAATTTCTTCCTGGGAGCTGTGTGCCTGAGATCAAGGTTATAACCAATAGGGCTCTTGTACAGAGAATCCTCATGCAGGGCATTGCTGCTGTAGCTAGACTTCCTGTTCCCTTGCACAGAAGCATTCCCAGAAACCAGGCATGCCACAGACATGAGGGCATCAGAACCCGAGTTCAGTAACTGGTTTCCCATCCACCACCACCACTATCAGCAACATTGAAAGACAGGAATGATACAAAGATTTAAATCTAGGTGTTCCAAAAGGGAAGAGGAAAGAATATTTTGGGGGTACTAAATGCAGAAAGGTGTTGGAGATGTAAACCAAGTTAAGGGAAGAGACACTAGCAAAAAAAGTCATTTTTATTGGTCTTCCAAAAAATTCCAGGGCATTTCTTCAACTTCAAAATACTATATAAATACAGAAAAAAGTAACTGTGAGATCATTCTGTGAGCAAACAAGAATTACTGAAAAGTGCTCAACTTGCAAAGGACATCAGTGCTCAGCAAATTCTTTGTCCCGTCCTGTTGTTTGCAATGGAAACCTGATTATGAACATGCTGGTTTTGCTTTTCTGGCACCTGACATATGAGTAATGGCTTTTTTTACACCACAGCACCTACATCCTAGCATTTAAATTTAAACAAGCACAAATTAGGAAATGCAGCATTTAATGATGATTCTTGAAATAAAAGTGCAGCACAACATCAGAAAATTAAACAAAAATATCTCTGCTAAAATGCACAAATGAAGACCCAATATGGGCTAAAACTGAATTTCAAAAACAGAAAATATTACAGAATAACTCAAGGTGTGAAAGGGCTTACTGAGCAGGAAAAGCAGATCCTAAAGCATTTCCAAATTTAAAATCCTTTTTTTCCCTTTTAATTGCTTATATCCACCACAAATATGCCACATTTGTAATGTCTCTCATATTATACTTTCAATGTGATCTCTTTCAAATAGGGGTTCTTGTGTCATTCTTTACCCTACAAAGCACAATCAAATAATTCCCAGAACCATGGTAAAGATGAGAACACCACACCCTTCACCCAATTCTGCACAGCATCTCTTAAGAACATCCATCAAACATAGCAAAATCTTAAGACTACTTCATTATTATTGAGACTAGTCCTCCAATGAATCAGGGAACCAGATTTTCAATACACGCTTGGCCTCATGAATGACATCAACAGAAGGTCAGATATGTATTGATCCACAATTCACTCATTTTTTGAAAAAAATAATATCTTCCCAATGCCAAGCATATCAGAATGAGCGAATTCATGACTGAGGGCAGCTCTCTTTTGTCTTCCCATCTTGGGTTTCCAGTTGATATTGGAGTTGACATGGAAAATGCCCAGGTATAGAAGTCCACTTCATTTGCAGAGAGGTTGAAAGTGTGTGTAGAGAGCCTAGAAGGCTACTACTTCACAAAGCAACTGCAGTTGACATTTTGAATTTTATGCCATTACACCCTGGTGAGCATTTTCTTCATCAAGAACTTGCTGATTAAATGCCCACATCAGCATATTCATGAGAATGATATAACCTATCTGTTCCTAAGACTTGTCTCATCACCAGGAATAACTACTCTTAAGAAATCCAGTTCGCTGGGGAAGCACTGTGACTGCCACCACAGTTTTATGCGGAAAAGTCTCATTGGAATGAGAGTTCACTTAAATCTGGAACTTTTCCAAACACATTGTATTTACTTGAGTTAACACAGGACAAAATATTGAGGTATTGGAGGGTCAGCATTATCTGAAGATGCACTTTAAGGAGGTGACAAAATTATCTTCCAGTGTGACTCTGTGAAATACTATTCAGGAAAACCACACCAAGACTAAGCCAAATAATTCCTTATAATTTTTTAATTTCACTTTTACAAACAATCCGGCAAGTAACCTTTGTTGCATATCAAGACTCACCGTCCAGGGGGGTATCATGAGAGAAAGATTTATTCCTGCCATTTTAAGGAGGACAAAGGTTGTAGTTCATCACTGAGCAGAAAATTATTCCAGTGATCAATCATGGCCTGGGGTAAGAGGAGAGGCAGGCATATGTGGGAAACATTATATGCTCAGGCCATTAGTATAAAAGGAGATTTTTGAGATCATTCACACCTGAAACACAAGCCATTACAATCACAATCTACTCATCCCTTTCTCACATTTCTTATTCCTCCTGACCATTTCCTTTGAATAATTCTAACTAGCACATATCTAAGTAGCTAAATGCACAGCCCCATGGAGGTACTGGATCTTTCCTATCAACTCAGTTATGGAGGAGGTTGAGGAAGCCAGTTTCCCTCAAACAGGTAAAATCCAAGCCACTTAGGCACACCTGTCGGTAAATACAACGAGGCGAGGGACTAGGTGATGGCTCACGGGTCTCTGATTCCAGGAAAAATATTTGCTGACAGAAAAAGAATTCCTCATCCAACATTCAAATTTCCTGTAGTTATGTTTGCTGAAATTCCTCTCAAGTTTCATTACAGTGAGATTTGTTGCAGAAAATCATATACATTGAACACTCTCTCACTTCCATTCTAAATCCTTCCATACTTGTTTTGACCCTTCTCAAAAAAATGCATAGCTTGGTTACCAGTACTCCTGTGACATGAGAGCAACAGAGATGAGAACTCCAATATTCAAAGTGTAAGGAGCTGGCATCATTCCTGCTGGGTTTGAAGGGTGAGGAGGTTCCAGAATTTTCAAGAATGCAATTTGTTTCTCTCCCCAAGGGCTGTTTCTGGGCCTTGGATAACATAGGTTTCCATGAGAGACTTCATTGACATGATGACTGTGCTTAAGATACCCCCCCCATGTCACAGAAAGGCAGCAAGATGGTGTCATAGTTCCCATGGCAACCAGAGATACTTCTGGTCCTAGTCACCTCAGTCCAAGATTCGAGAAAAGTGTTGTGATGATGGTAAGAGAGAAGAAGAAGGGAGCAAGGGGCCTGCTGTTTTCAAAATGCGATCCCAACCACTTTGCCCAGGAGAAGAGGAGACAGAATATGTTGGTGGTGGGGCCCCATGGACCTTTGGTCAATCCAGGTCCTTCAGGACAAGGGATCCCCCTGATGCCTGACATCCCATAGTACCCTTCAGGCCCACTAAGTGACTCTGTTATCATTTGGCTGCAGCAGGCATTATGACCACTTGTCCACACTGATACTGCTGCAGGCTATTAGTCCCGCAGGACTAGTGGGCCAGGGAGGGATGGACGGGTGACAGAAAGAGCATGGGTCACCATCCTCAGTTCCAGTCACAATCTGCATTGCCCTCAGAACCCACTTCTCCAGGTTTGGACTTTCCCAGGATTTTGCTGGGTTAATAAACCAGCCTAGGTTCCTACCAGCCTCATGGACTGATGACTGTTTATAGCCCTTGCAGGGGAGCATACAGTGCATCCTGGTATGTTAGGTGATGATTTAATTGAGAAACATCACAGAAATTATGGTGGGTTGGTGCTCCTTTCCTAGAATACCCAAAGAGAAGACAGCTAGAACCTGGGATCTTTGACTTCTAAGTGGAGGTGGGTGGGTGCTCTGATCCCTAATGAGGAGAGGATGGAATCAATCACTGAGCATATGTGATGGAAGCCTGGAAGGTGCTAGCAAATGAGGACAGATGTTCTGTACTCACTCCACATGCCAGGCCCCACCGACTTTGCAACTGCCTTACAAGTTGGTTGCACTCAGAAATTCTCTTGGTATGAGTTTCCAAGGGGCCATTCAACTTACCTTTAAAAGCAGAGGTATCAGGTCAATCTGTTTGCATATAAGGGTTCATTCATTTGACCTGACTTTGCCTGTCTGGTTAAAGGCCCACTGGGACAATGCCAAGGATCCTTTTACCAGCCCCTGGAGGATGCACACTACAGGCCAGTGTCACAGATACTGGCACAACAATACTCCAATAAAGTGAAACTGGTGAATGAAACTAATGCCTGAAAATGGCATGATGAGTGCAGTTTAACAAAGCATAATACCAAATTTGAACATGCATTACATTGAAATAGAGGAATGGTACAAAGTTTCGAAGCTGAACATTCAAAAAAGAAAGGACATTTTGGGGGCACTAAATTTACAGACATTTTGGAGATGGAAAAAATGTTAAGTGAAGAAACTAAAAAAAAAGTCATTTTTAATGGTCTCCCCAAAAATTCCAGGTCATTTCTTCAGCTACAAAATTCTATAAAAATGCAGCCTGAAGTAATTTTGAGATCATTATGTAAGCAATGATAATTACTGAAAATAATTCAACTTGCAAATCAGTGTCCTTGCCTATTCTTGGCCCTATCCTGTTTCTTTCAAGGGACAGCTGATCACATATATGCTGGTTTTGCTTTTCTAGAACATGACCTAAGAGGAATGCCTTTCTTTACACCGCAAGAGGAGAAACTGAAGGCAGTCTGCTGCCTTCTGGAGGTAAGACTGGGTAGTGGGGCAGGGTTCAGAGGGACATGGAGGCAGATTCCTCTATCCCTAACAGGACATGATCTCAGTCAGTGACCTATCCTCAGTGGATCAACTTTAACTGGTTTGGAAATAGGAAGTAATCTACTTAATTATCAAGTCTATATTCAGTGGTCATCCTGTGCCACATTGTGGTAAATAATGAAAAAAAATAATTGGATAAGACATGGTCTACCTTTGGAAAGCTGGTGTCCTTGTCAACAAGGTGGTCTTGTAAGCACAGGGTCTCAATCTCCAGCAGGTCTTGTTAGAAATAATGAGGTGCCATATGAAATCATACCATGCCCAAAAGTGAGTGGGCAAGGCAAACCTTTACTTCTGACAGAAGACTTTGCTACCAGAGCCTGCCTAGCAAGTGCCTGGGTGGGCTGTCCACCTGCTTTTATCTCTAACCTAATGCACTGCTGCCATTCACTCTGACTTGAGGAGTTTGGAGTTACAGTCTACTCTATTGGCTAATTTTAGAAAGGGAAAAGGAAAGTGTTACAATTTAATCCACTGAAGGCTGAATAATATATTCTGAAAATGACTTACCAGACCTTCAGTTTCTCACAATCTGAAGACCAGAAGTGTCTCTTCAGTTATCTGGTGGTACCTAGAATCTGTGTATCTGGCATCACAACCTGACCTTATTGATAGAGAGTCACTTGTAATATTTATTTGTGCATCTAGTATGAGGATTGTGCTTCATGCTCCTTAAAGAGTGGTGGTGTATTTGATTAAAGCATGGCTGGGTGATGCTGGGTGGTTCTAAATGGATATGTGTCTGGCCTAAAGGGGATATTTTTGGTATAAGTGATTTAACTCAGGGACACTGAATCACTGAACCATATCCCCAGACTTTTTTATTTTTTTTATTTTAATTTGGAGATAGGAACACACTAAGTTCCTTAGGGCCTTGGTGAGGCTGGCTTTGAACATATGATTCTCTTGCCTCAGCCTCCCACACTTCTGGGATTACAGGCATTTGCCACTATGCCCAGTTCTCTGTCCACCCAGCAGTCAGAGAAATCTGTAAAGAGCAGGTGTACACCTGGCAGGATGCACAGGGTCTGTCTCTGAGCCTGCCCATTTTGCAGTCCTGTCTCTGGGCCTCCAGTTCCCTTAGAGGGCAAATGACCTCTTCTCATCCTAGAACTCTGAGACATACTGTCTAGGACCTGTGGGTACTTTTCTCCCTTTGCCAGATGCTTGGACCTGCCTTACCTCATCTTGTTGACAAGAAACCCCAGAGGGGGCCTCAGTCAGGATGACTCACAGGTATTTCTGATGATTTAACATGTAGCTGAGGCCTGAGGGAATAAGGCCACCACAGCTAACACAGGGCACAACATGTCCTGTGCAGGGACTTATCATCAGAGCCAAGTCCTGCATCTGGGTCAGGGCAGGCAAGAGTGTTCTGAGATGGCAGGGGGCCATGGATTCATAGCCTCATAGAACAGGGCACATGATTCCCAGTGCCTTCTGACAGTTGTGTGAACATGGGACCAGAGGCAACAGGGTGGGCAATAAGGAATGAGTAAATGGAGAGACCAGAGAGTACTGGGAGTGTCAGCCTGGGCATCCTTGGTTTTTGGTCAAATCTGGCTTGGGATGAGTGAGTTGTCACTGGGCAAGTACAGGGTCCCCTTTATCCCGCTCAACTTTGAACATTCCTAGCATCCGAGAGCCTGGCCCTGCTGGGTGATCATTCACTTAAGGTGTGGGTTGGCACTGGTCCCTTAGGTCTGAAACTTGTAGCACTGACTGTGGTCACCCTTGCTGTGCACCCAAAGGTGGGTTGTCAGGCTTCTCTCTCCATGGCTTAAATTCTTCACCTATGCAGCTGAGAACCATCCTCTGTTGTGAGAGTTGAAGAGTGTCAATGTGGATTGGTAGGTCTGGCCACTTGGAAGGTGAGGTGAGATTCTCAGCATTGCTTGAAAAGTGCCTGGGTGTTCAGGGCAATTCCCCAGAGCCTGGTGGACACTGCAGCACCTGCCCTGCTTCACCACACTGTGAATTTGATGATCATTGTGCTCAATCCCAGACCCCTACTCTACCCACAGGCATTATTGCCTTCCCCAAGGTTGGTTTGCCGCATTGGCAACCAGCATGGTGAGGGCAGCCAGGACTCAGCATGTTTTTCTTCCAGAATTGCCAGGTGCTAGGAGGCAGCAAGGAGCTGGTGCAGCTCTGAAATAACATCTGCTACCACACTGATGCAAGGAGGATGGGTGTGGTTGTGCTGACCAACCTGCAGAGTTACCACTGCAGGAAGAGGTATTGTGGTCATATGTCTGCACTAGTTCCACCAGGGGTGCTGAGGTGTTGGATGTACCATCAAGGTCCCAGTGGGGCTGGTGGGGAGGCAAGGGCTCACAGCCACAACACCATAAGCAGTATGGCATCAGTGTTTCTTGCTGGTTGTGAGCCAGGCCCAAAATGCACTCCCCCTGCCTCCTCAGGACTAGGTGGCTGAGGCCATGCCAGCAGTGGGTACCATAACCATCTCCTCCAATCTGCCACTTGAGCCTGGATGGATGATGGAGCCTGTGGTCAGTGACAGTGGATGTACTCCTCTGAGTACTCTTGGCGTCCCCTGGAGCCCAGTCCTTTCCTTTGTAGCCACACGGGAGGGTTCAGGCAGTGAGGTGGGTACTGAGTGCCACACTCTTAAGTGCCAGTCATGGTGGGACACTCACTGAGCTTTTCTAAAGTTTTCTTAGAAAGCTGCTGCAGCCTGAGGCAACCTCTGCTGTGTCCTCCAGGCCACTGCAGAGTGGCAAGATATACCTGGAATGACCTGACCACTATCCTGCTACCCTTATTCACATCTGCCATGGCCCTGGTCTCTGCCCTCTGACTGCCAGCAGTGATGACCTGGATGCCTCCCTTGCTGTCCTCAAGGTGTGGCTGTTGTGCCTTCCACTGGAATTCTTAAAGGAAGACTGCTTCTAGAACAGGCAGCTCATCCAGCATCATGGGCTGCACTCTGTGATGAGCCCTGCTAAAGCCATTGTTGCTGCCATCTTGGTGATCCTGGCTCTGCAGGTAGGTCCCCTTAGCACAGACCTTGAAGTTCTGCATTGGAAACTTCAGCACCTTGACTTTAGTTTGAGGGGCAGAGTGTGGGCAAAGGATCTTCTGCTCAGTCCCTCCTGTGCTCCTCACCGTAGTCATCTGCCTCTCCTGCCAGGACCATGCCACAGACGAGACCATGGTCCTTCAACTTACCCACAATTACCCCGGGCAGAAATGTTATTCTAGTTTCATTTATAGTTATCATTAGTATGTGCATTTTGTCCATCATATCCAATAGTCTGTGACCTCCCTTGTAGAATACTCTGGTTCCATTGTATTCCTTAGTGTCCTGTGTATAATATTTTCCCTTTACCTTTTTGTTTTCATGAAGATTCTATACATTTCTTTTCTTTTTTTTTCTTTATTTATTTACTTATTTATTTATTTATTTTTGGTACAAGTTATTGAACCCAGAGGCTGCACTTTTATCACTGAGCAACATCCCTGGTCTTTTTAAATATTTTACAGATAGACAGGGTCTTGCTGAGTTGCTTAAGGTCTCTTTAAATTGTTGAGACTGGCTTTGAACTCAATATTCTCCTGCATCTGCATTCTCAACCACTGAATTACAGGTGCACACCATCATGCCTGCCTTCTATATGTCTTTCTTTTTGTACATCTTCTGCTTTTATCACACCCATTACATCTCCCAGGGTTTCAAGAACCCCATCTTAGAACTCTCTGTGTGGGCACCCCTCTTCCTGTTGCTACTGCAAGGGGTGGCTTCCAGGGCTGGGTGGGGTGGCATCGCCATTGCTGGAGCTCCCATCCCTGCTTTGCTGGGTGGTTCCAGTGCTTGCTGGATGGCAGCCTTGTTCTTTCTTTTTTGACTCCCTTGTATTCTTAGAGAACATCCTCAATTAGCTTTTATGACAAAGCACCAAGTAGGTAAGTTTTCTGAGTTGTTGAATGTCTTAAAAATGTCTGAAATCCACCCACCCTCCTTATTAACCATTTGGCAGGGGCAGAATTCTAAGTTGGAATCACTTTTCCCCTCCAAAATGTAAAGAAACTGTCACCTTTTTGAAGAAGTTAGTGTGGTTAAGCAAGGTACGCAGTTCTTAACAGAAAACATGCCTTTGCCTGCTCAGAGCTTTTGTGTTCCTACTCATCTTTCTGTTTTGAACCTTCACAGTGGTGTACCTGGTTTGAACCTGTGAATTGTCTTCTTGTTACACCTTTCAGCTTAAAGGACTATGTCTCCTGTAATACCTGGGTGTGTTCTTGTACTGTTCCTAGTCAGCTGCCTCTAGGCTGTGGACCTGACCCTGCTTCCTGACTACAGGTTGTGGATGTCCTCTGCTTGTGAATGTCTCTCAGAGTGCTTTCCAAGTTCTGATGCAGGTAGAGGCCTGTTGTATGAGTTTCTGAGAATAGTAATAGTCCTTCCAGACTGCATTTCTAAAAACAGCAGTTTTTCTTTTTTCTTTTGGTACTTGGGTTTGAGTATCAGTGTCCAGGGACACTTTAACACTGAGATATATGCCCAACCCTCTTTATTCTATTTTATTTTGATACAACGTCACTGAGACTGGCCTTGAACTTGCCATCCTCCTGTCTCAGCCTCCCATGTTTCTGGGATTATAGATATTCACTATTGTTCCTGGCCTAAAATCTGCAGTTTTCGCCTTGAAAAAAAAGAATATACCAAGCGCCAGAGCAGCTATGGGCAATCTGTCCTTTGTTGGGTGCTCAAAGTTCAGCACTTTCCTGCAATCAGACTGGAGCTCAGACACCTCTTTCTGTGTTTTATTTCCCAGACAATGTTGGTTGTGTTTTGAGCAGCATCAAATCCAAGTTGTGGGACATTTGTTGTTGTTTTCTTTTCTTTTCTTTTCTTTTCTTTTCTTTTTCTTTTTTTTGTGTGGTGTGTATCTTCTACCAGGGATTAAATTTAGGGGCACCTATCCACTGAATCACATGCCCAGCCCTATTTTGTATTTTATTTAGAGACAGGGTCTCACTGATTTGCTTAACACCTCAATTTTGCTGAGGCTGGCTTTGAATTCTCAATCCTTCTGCCTCAGCCTCCCGAGCCACTGGGATTACAGGCATGTGCCAGCCTGCTCAGCCAAGTTCTGGTTTTGAAGGGAGTGGGGAAAGTTCTGATGACAGGGTGAGACTTTGCAATTGAAGGTGTCAAAGCTGTGGCATGTCAGAGATGGAAAGAAGATGACCAAGGCCTCCAAACTGGGGAACAGGCTAAGGGACTGCAGAGACAGGGGAGATGAAATTGTGGCAGGTGGTTTGGGGTCCACTGGAGGTGAGGGTCTCACCATCACCCATCCTGTTCCAGTGAACATTTGTCCTATCTACACCAGGGGCCACCAGTACCAGGACCCCAAGATAGAGGGGTTTTCCTAAACTTGGAGCTGAAGGTCAGGGGACTGAAGGCAGATACTCAGTGAGGGCAGAAATGCAGCGGATATGTGAGAAAGAGGGAGAAGCTCCGACTTTACATGCACTTCTAGCTGAAACAGTCAAGTGATTAAACCCTAGACCACAGAGATGCACTCTCTATTGCCCCCATGGCAGGGAGCTAGAGTAGAACAAATGCCTCAGAGCCACCCTGTCCATGTGGTTCACTCAGCCACTCCATGTGGCAGTCTTACCTTCTTGCTCCTCTGACTCCTGCATCCTGCCATTCTTGCTGGAACTCGAGGACCTTGAGTCTTTTAAACAAACTTTACTGAGGTGTGACTGGCCCAGTGACCTGCAGGTGTTTTTATGGATCAGCTGACTGTTTCTCTGTGTGGCTTCTCTGTGTGTACTCCCTGAAGCCACTTCCCTGATGAAGGTCATGAATGCTCCCTACCTCATCGACTACCACAACCCCAGTACCAAGGATCTGCCTGTCACTATCTGTTTATATAATGTGATGCAAACCCAGCATGAATTTGGGTTAAATTTTGTGTGTTCTGCTCTGACGTCATTTGCTCTGCATAACCTTAGGAATCCCCCTGTTGACTGCATCAATAGTTCACTCATCTTGCTGAGCTGAGTTGGGTGGTGTGGATGGGTGACCTTATGTGGAGGATACTTGGGTATTCTGTTTGGGCAGTTATGGAGAAGGCTGCTGTGAGTTTCACTCTACATGTGTGCTCTGCAGCCTTGCCTCCACTCCTCTGGTGCTCAGGAGGAGTACAAGTTGCCTGGTCATGTGAGATGTGTGTGGGTATGCTTTCCTGAGTGATTGTGCCTGCCCTGGACCTGTGTCCCTCCTGCTTCCAGACTTGGTCCCAATGGTATCCTATCTCTCTTCACACCTCAGGCCAGTACTTCTCCATTGCCTGCTTCATGTTTGTGTTCACTGGCTCCATTTCCATGAAGTTGCTCTGACATCTGTTTTCAGTTACACCCTGTGACTCAGGGAGTTCCTCTGCTTGCTCTGTGTCACATCCCTCTCCTGATGCCCCAAACATGGGAGCAACCTACTGGAAAAGCATTTTGTGATTAGTATCAAACACCTAGAATGACTTCTGAAATGTAGAAAACAGGACAGGGAATCTTGTCACCTGGTGTCTTCTTGAGACAGATCCTATTTATCTTCCAAGCCCCCAGCACTCTTGCTGACCTTGTCTGATCTCCCAGGTCTCCATGTCTTCAGTGGAGCTGAGCCAGTCCCTGCCCTCCTGACAGGTGAGGACTTCCTGTGAGTACTACCTTGTCGGGGTACTCAGACCCCACTCTAGCCTGGCACTGAGCCGGGGCCCCTGGTTTGCAACATCAAGGACTTCAGTATGGCACCTGGCACTAAGCCGGGGCCCCTGGTTTGCAACATCAAGGACTTCAGTATGGCACCTGGCACTGAGCCGGGGCCCCTGGTTTGCAACATCAAGGACTTCAGTGTGGCACCTGGCACTGAGCCGGGGCCCCTGGTTTGCAACATCAAGGACTTCAGTGTGGCACCTGGCACTGAGCCGGGGCAGCCTGGTTTGCAACAAACAGCTGACACTGCTTAAGGAAATCGTTCTGATTGGATGAGGTGACTCGTGCTCGCTGCGTGCTCTCTTGATACTCCTATTGTATTATATTGTAATCATGCTCTCCCCACATGCTCTGTAACCTGATTGGCTCATGATTCATATATAATAACCATGACTTCCTTGTAAAAGAGAGAGGAGAAAGAAGAACAAGGAGAACAAGAAGGACAATAAAGAGCTCTGATGAACAACCAGTTTGTCGTGTCTCTCTCTGCGGGCAGAGGGAACGCGATAAGTGGTGCCGAAACCCGGGAATGAACCAGGGACCAGCAGCAACTACCTAGGTAAGTTTTAGAGATTAATGTTAACCAGTTTGTCTGTTGTAAATAATAAAATAGGAGTAATAAAGGCAGCCTTAAAGTTCGCGGTAAAGCGACTATCAGGACTCACGGAAGGTGGTCCGGGGACATGCGGAAAGCGGTCCGGTTAAAGTGAAAAGATCGCAGTAAAGCGACTATCAGGACTCATGGAAGGTGGTCCGGGGACACGCGGAAAGCGGTCCGGTTAAAGTGAAAGTATCGCGGTAAAGCGACTATCAGGACACACGGAAGGTGGTCCGGGGACACACGGAATGCGGTCCGGTTAAAGATCGCGGTAAAGCGACTATCAGGACTCACGGAAGGTGGTCCGAGGACACACGGAAAGCAGTCCGGTTAAAGTGAAAGTATCGCGGTAAAGCGACTATCAGGACTCACGGAAGGTGGTCCCGGGACATGCGGAAAGCGGTCCGGTTAAAGTGAAAGTAGGCACGCGGAAGGTGGCTGCTATAGCTAAAGCATGGGTTCAGAAATGTCTAGAGTTCGCTTGGAAGGACTATTAAAGGCTTTATTAAAGGCTAATGGAGCACCTTTAAAGGTTTCCTCAGCTAGGAAGTTTTTAAAAACTGTAGAAGACAAAGCCCCTTGGTTTTTAGATAAGGGCTTGTTGAATCAAGAGAAACTATCACAAGAGACAGAAAAAGGCCCCCCTCCTGATCCCTTCCACGCAGCTCCATGGCCACCTAGGGAGGGAACACCCGTGTCCTTGAAGCAGTCCTCCCCCTAGGCAGAGAGCTCAGCAGCTCCATTCCTCAAAAGTAGTAAGAAATAATGTTTTGTGATTTTCTGCATTCAAACCTAACCTGATTTCTCAACCAGGAAGAAAAAGGGTTAAAAAGTCCTGCGTGATCCTCCCTCCCCCTTGCCTGGCCTTGCTGAAGCCTGCATTGAAATGTAGGCTGCAGCAGTCTCAGGGGGGAAAGGGAGGTAACCTGAAGATAAGAAGAAAGAAAAAAAAGAAAGAAGAAAGGGTGTCTGTTTTAAACTCCTGGGCTACTACATAGAACTAACTCATTTTCCAGGATTCTTGTTTTGTTTTGTTTTTCTTTAATGCTGTATTTTTGAGCTCATAATTTTGATCCAGCATACATAGGTTAATGATTTTTTTTTCTTTTTGATCAGTTCTATTTTTTATTCAACTAGAGTTTTTAAATATCTGTTACATTGCAATGGAGATTTACCTATAAAGTTACAAGGCCTTTGATTTTGTGTTATGTGTCTGTTGGGCTGTCTAATGTCATGTTTTGTCTGTATCAAAACTGAGCGCTCCTAAAATTAAAATTTAAAAATGGATCCAAATACTTTTATTCACGTGACTTAAAAAGGTTCAATTTAAATTGAGTAAACTAATAAAAGTCAAATGCCTTTAAAAATAACTTGCAAGTCTCTAAGTGGTCAAACTAATGGAATGTTGATGTTAAACAATGTCTAATATCAATTGTTTCTAGGACTTTTCTTCAACAGGAAAGAGACAGCAAATACTGTTCAGGACACTTGTCTAATATCTTGACTAAAAACAAGGTTACTAAAAGTTATGTCTTAACAAGTACAATTCTATATACAAAGGGTTCTAAAGGTTTCAACTGTGTTTCAGTTAGAGTACTATAAACAACAAAGTATTTTATCTTGTTAAAATGGTGTAATTTATCTAAATTCAAAAATTTCATAAAAGTTGTTTCAGAATGTGAACAAAAAGGGGTCAACAGATAGGAAAGAGAAAATAAAAGGGTCTGGGTATGGAAATATATTTAGTAAAAGGGAAAAGGAAATGTTTCTGGGTAAAAAAGTGCTTGTGTGATGAAATGCATAAGGGTCTGAGTAGGTGCTAAGAAAGTCTGTGTGTAAGTAAAGGACAAGTTTCAACAAGTTTGTGTGTAACTAAGTTGGTTGTGTGTATGTGAAACAGCTAAAGCTATTTAAGGTTTTTCCTAAGGTGAAATACTAATGTTCTGATATAAGCCAAAGTTTAATCTATATAGTAAAATGACATGGTAAAACAACAAGGATTTCTTAGAAACACTAATTTACTCTTAACTTTGTATCTATTAAGTTTTATTCTTTAAAACAATTAGTCTTAAAAATTGGGGTTTATACAATTATGGTTAAACAACTGTTAAGAGTATTGTACTATGTTACAGAGTCTAAATTTTTCTTTAAAAACTAAATTTAGTAAGATTAAAGTGTCAAGGTAATTGTGAAATGGTCACTCCTTGTATATTAAATGTATTCATATTTTCCAAGTATACAAGTTTTAAAGCAGGGTATTTATCAAGCTGCTATTCTCCAAACTTCTCTCTCAATGTTGGAATGCTTCTAGGTTCTCACGAGCAGTCTTAATGCCTATTCCTACCTTCCTACCAGTCCCAGTCTCTGTTACAGATACAGAACTACCAGTGCTATTATCAAGAAACAAAAGAGATTTTGGTATCACAACAGCTGTGATCACTACCATTGCAGCCTCTGCAGCAGCAGCCACAACTGCAGCAGCCGCGTTGACAACTACAATACAGACAACAACTACAGTTAATCATTTGGCAGAAAACACTGCCACTGCCTTACAGACTCAAGAGACCTTAAATCAACATTTAAGAACAGGCATCCTCCTAGTAAATCAAAGAGTGGACTTATTACAAGAACAAGTGGACTTGTTACAAGAACTTATGGGTCTGGGATGTGTTCTTTCTTTAAGAGCAGTTTGTGTTGCCCCTATCACTTTTTATAATGATAGCCATGCAGCTATGTTGTCTAGAAATCTTTCTCACTATCTTACTTGTACTTGGTCATATGGGTTTGACAATTTAACCTCTCAACTAAGAGCTGAAATTATGAGAGTCAATACCACCAGGATAAATGTGGCACCTGTATCTGAAATGGTCAAATGGTTCTCTACTGCTCTAGGTTTTGTAAAACTATGGGCAGGCCTTGGCTCCCTAGGACTAATACTTTAGGTGTTTTATATCTCATTCGCTTAATTTATCAATTACGAGCACCCAACAGAGAGATCGAATCATCCTTCAACAAGTCATGACAGCCTTAGAGGCCGGCAGTTCCCCTCAAGTATGGCAAATATGCTAGGCCGGTAGTCAATGACGGGTAATGAAGGAGGTGGCCATGTACCAACCTAAGACAGAGGCTGTAGCATGCTCTACAGTCTTTGATGACGGGTAAGGACATGTGCTGGACCCCTCAACCTAAGACAGGCACGGTATCAAGACTTTTCTTTTAATAAAAGAAAGGGGGAGCTGTCGGGGTACTGCAGACCCCACCCTAGCCTGGCACTGAGCCGGGGCCCCTGGTTTGCAACATCAAGGACTTCAGTATGGCACCTGGCACTGAGCCGGGGCCCCTGGTTTGCAACATCAAGGACTTCAGTATGGCACCTGGCACTGAGCTGGGGCCCCTGGTTTGCAACATCAAGGACTTCAGTGTGGCACCTGGCACTGAGCCGGGGCAGCCTGGTTTGCAACAAACAGCTGACACTGCTTAAGGAAATCGTTCTGATTGGATGAGGTGACTCGTGCTCGCTGCGTGCTCTCTTGATACCCCTATTGTATTATATTGTAATCATGCTCTCCCCACATGCTCTGTAACCTGATTGGCTCATGATTCATATATAATAACCATGACTTCCTTGTAAAGAGAGAGGAGAAAGAAGAACAAGGAGAACAAGAAGGACAATAAAGAGCTCTGATGAACAACCAGTTTGTCGTGTCTCTCTCTGCGGGCAGAGGGAACGCAATACTACCTGTTTCTCCCTTAATTTCTGATCCAGGGCTCATCTGGTGCCATTGAAATGTGTAAACCAGTTAGTGAATAGCATCAGAGATGACTCAAGATGTTAGTGGATGTTACTGGATGTTAGTGGACTTGGAGGTAGGTGGGGATCCTACAAAGCAGACTTCCCTCTTGAGTCCAGAGTGTTGGCTGCACAGGGCCCAAAGGTGCCAGGGGGAAGGCAGACCTTGGAGTCTGGTAGAGTTTCCTTTGCATGTAAATGTTGGTTTTCCAGGTACAGTGGCCCTGAAATAACTTCTGGGCATCCAGGATTCAGCTTGAATTTTTAAGAGCAGTTGGGTTAAACTTTCTTGGAGGAGCCAGGCCAGCAACCAAGGATGAGAAGAAGTGAATTTTCTGGCTGCCCAGCACAGTAAGTTACAGAATTTCATCCTGAATGAAAAACTAAGGCCCCAAGTTCCCTGAGGGCTTCTTAACCAGTTGCCATACTTCAGTAGTTTGGTTGGTAGCTCTCTGTGTTGGAGTTTTTAAGTATATTTAATTGCTAAAGGTGAGTCTGTTCAATTCTGCAGCCACAGATCAGAATCTAGCTTCCTGTGTTCTGTGCATTGAAGACCTCCCTAGAGAGGGAAGTGTTGCACTCCTGACTGCCTTCCATCCACCTGGCACAAGGCTAAACTCCTGTATCTAATTAGACTTTTGAATGGGGTGTGGGCTGCATTCTGATTTCTTGTGTTCATGGGGCATCTTTCTTGAGTACTAAGAGGCAAACCTGGATGAAAGGCCCAGGCAGTGCAGATGAGGGCATATTTCCCATCAGTTTGTAATTATTTGTGTGTGTGAAGCAAATGTTTTGTTCAATCACATTAAAGGTCTACTGTTTTGAATGCCTTATTTTCACTAACTGTGCATTCTGACGTCTGTTCATGTGTTTTTGACAGCATTTTTGATGCTGTGACTAAAAGATCAAAAGGAAAAATTGTAGAGGAAAAGGGTTTGGGGGACTCATGGTTTCAGATGTCTCAGTTCATAGACAGTTGGCTCCATTCCTTGGGCTCAACGTGAGGAAAAGTGTGGTGGAGGGAAGTGGCTCACATGATGATTAGGAAGAGGAGTGACTCCCTTTGTTAGACACAAAATTAAATCCCTGAAGGCATCTCCAAGGGAGACATCCAAACCATAACACCACACCTATGGATTGAGATTCACATCTGTCTTTCAACCCAGAACTGGTGTTTTGTGACTGAGTATGTATCAGTTTATGTGTCTGTGCCCTATTTATGGACACTGATTTATCCAAGGTTTATTTTAAGAGCAGAATTAGGATGGGTCCTCCATCTTCTGCCCTCTGCTCTTACTTGATTATTTCTTGATGCCAGGTTCCGGGGAGCTGCATTTCCAGGTGAGTTGATTTAGCCTGAGGGGGTGAACTATGAATTTCAGCAGTGTCTGAGACTGACCCTCTGTTCACCTTCCCATGTGTCCATTGTAGACCAGAGCTGTGTGTGGGTTGAGATGGGAGTTGTCAGCAGTAGAACCCAGGCATCTTACACCAGCTCTGCCTTCAGAATCTATCAAACTGGTCTATGACATTCAGACACAAAGACCCTCTGTCCCATAGGCTCATGGGTGTAAGAACAAGGATTCATTGCTAGGAGTCCCAAGGGATTGGGTCTATGGATCAGGAAGCCTTGACTAAGATTGGAGAAGGACATTTCATGGCTTGGGGAGAGGACAGTGTGACAGTGCAGCAGAGAGAAATAGGAGCTTCAGAGTCCAGCATCCAAGGACCATTATACTGCCCTGTGTGGGCCTGACAGTGCTCAAGCCTGGGAGGGAAGGAGGACATGGACACTGGACTCCTAGAGGCCCCAAGGGCAGAAAATATGCTGCCGTAATGTGTGGATTAAGGAGATACACTGATCATTGGGCCCTCTTGTCCTTAGACTTCCCAGGAAATGCACAGCCCTGGGCCAACCCAGCCTCAGCCTGTGACCTGTCCTGCAGAAAGCAGGGCCCAGAGTCCCAGTGAGAAATTGCCCACGAGGGAGCTGGTCACAACCAGAGGCATGGGCTGCATGAAGACCCCCAGGACATTTTTCTCCCTTCTGTTCTACAGGCAGCATGCTTAGTCCTGAAATTTCTAAAACAGTGACTCATCCAGTTGCATCATGTCCATTTTGGGGAACATGGACTGAATTCTGCAGCTGACCATTGAGTGAGACTTGGCCTGCTGGGAAGGGGCACCTGTGTGGTGGCTAGAGCCCCTATGTGGATAGAGGCAGGATGCGCTCAGCCTCTGTTCCAGTCCTTGTGGGGAAGGGCCTCCCTTCTCAGTATCCTGATAACCAATCCCCTTCTCCTCTACCACGCTGGCTTTGTTCAAGACCTCTCTGAGAAGAGGGGTGTGACCCCAGACTGTTCTATCCTCACTAACATCAAGTTCAGCGGGCACAGGTGAGACACCATTACCAGGTGGAGCATCCTCTATTGTGTCTTCCTGAGACACTCTCCCTGCTGAAATTAACAGGGACATCTTGGCTTTTCCAAATTGTGGAGGTCATCAGACTCTGTGCCCTGGTGGGGAAGGGCCTCTTCTCTCATTATCCTGACAACCAGTCCCCTTTTTCTCTACCATCCTGGCTTTGTTTCAGGGATGAAAAGAGGGGTATGGACCCAGCCTGTTCTATTCTCACTAATGGAAAATCTAGTGGACACAGGTGAGACCTATGACCAGGTGGAGTATCCTCTATTTTGCCTTTTTAGAAACCTCCGTGCTGAAATTAAGAGGGACATCTTGGCTTTTCCAAACTGGGAACATCTGGGAAACAAGCTGAAAGAGACGTGAGGAGTGATTTGTACTGTCTTGGATTCTCTGGGCTCCAAGACTTTAGGAACTAAGTTTCTAATACATGAAATCTAGAGGTCAGGCAAACATTCAAGACATAGCTCCATCTTTTCAGATCAAGGCATTGGATAGCAGGTTATATTTCATCTTCAATGATCAAAATCTTGATGTGGTATAATAAGAATCCTGAACTCCATAGGTTATCAGTCAGGAATCAGTAGTGGTTGGGCTGTTTTGCAACACCAAACAAATTAACAACATCCAGGCTCAGAATGCAGTTGCTGCCTGTGTAAAAGGATAAAATAAAAAGTTGTTATGGGGAAATGATGGCATAGTACAAGGTCCTTCCAGCTGATCAGAGGGTGGGACCTAGGAACCACCTTCAGGTTCTCTCTGGCAGATGTTGCCCTGTGGGATTCTGGATTGTTTTCAGGTGTGCTTGTCCTTCCTAGGTAGTTCCTATGGGGAAGATGGAGATCTGGGTCCTTGTCCCTGCATTCTCCTGAGTTCATCATCTGCATCTACAAGTGTTTCCATACAGAGTGCACTTTGCCCCATTGTGAGGCACAAGTGTTAGGGCAGGCCAGGTGCCAAGGAGTGGACCAGTACAGACACCTGGGCAGTCTCAGAGCCCCAAGGGCCTCCATGGCATGGATGCATTCCAGTTATGTTATCCATTCACCCTTTGAAGCACATTCTGATTCCTAAAGCATTTGGCCATTGCAAATAGAACCATTGTGTGTAATTGCATGATGTGTTTAGATGGGTTTTCAAGATCCACACTTTCTAGGCAATTGTCCAAATTCCTAGGTTCGTGTTTGATCATTTGGTGTTTTCATCCTTAATTCTGGAAGAAATATTAAAATTTTAAATGTGGTGAGCTATTATGCACTCCATCAGCAATGAATATGTTTTGTTCCACATCTTCAAAGCATTGGGAAATATTTTAGTCATTTAATATGGGTGCAGTTCTGTCACAGCATTGTGGTTTATTTTTCTTCATGTCAGGTGATATTAAGAATTTTTTCTTAACATTTTTCTTTCTGTCTGCATATCTTCAATGAGTTGTCATTTAAGATCTTTACCTGTTTTCAATTGGATTGTTTGTTTTCTTATGGAGTTTCTTACTATATTTAGGACATAAGTCTATTTTAGATATGTATTTTTCAGATATTTTCATCAGTCTGTGACTGATTTTTCCCCTTAACATGATTTTTTACAGATTTGAGGTTTTTATTAAAAATAATTTTTGGTTTGGGCATTGATACTCGGGGTGCTCTACCACTGAGGCACATCAGAGTCCTTTTGTAATTTTTAATTTTGAGAACAGGTCCTTGCTAAATTTCCCAGGCTGGTTTCAAAATTGGAATCCCTCTTCTTCAGGCTCCCTGGTAGCTGGGATTACAGGTGTGAACCACTGTGCCAGGCATCGTTTTCAATTTTAACACACATATTATTATTGTTTCTTTAATAAATTTTTTTGGAGTTGTGTTTAAAACTCAGTATTATACATGGTCATACATATTTCCTTCTAGACTTTTTACAGATTCACATTGTAAATGTAAGTCTATTGTCTGTTCTGCATGAGTTCTGTGAACCTTAAAGTGGTTGGCCATGTCCATTTCTCCCATATGGTTTCAAGTGTCTGTGCAGCAGACACTCCTTTCTGCATCCAAAGTACTTGTCCTTTGACAAAATCAATTGCTTGCATGTAGTGGGAGTTTTGGGGGCTCTCATCTCATCTTCATTTATCTATCTGTGTAGTCCTTCACAGCTCATCACATTATCAACACTGCTTCAACTTTCTGGCAGGTGTTGGGATTGAGATGTGCAAGTTCTTTGTTCGTCCTTCTGCCATCTATTCTAAGTTCAGAAAGAGTTCTCTGGATATTTGAGTGTGATTGCACCAATCCACAAATCAAATTTGAGTGAATTTCATCCCATGTAGAGATCTGAAAAAAGAATATCTCTGCATTTATTTATATTTTGCTTCGTTTCTTTCATTTGTGTTTCTTAGATTTTTGAACACATTATTGCAATTTTAAAGTTATTTTAAATTTTCATCTTTTGTGGTACTATTATAAATGTTATTGTTTACAATTCTTTCTTATTCTAGTTTCAAATTCCAATTTCCTTCACAAACTATTGCTGATCTATAAGAAACCAAAGGACTTCTGCCTGTTGACTATATATTTTGCTTTTAGCTATCACCATACTTTCTGATCAAACATGGGATGGTGGGCTTTATTGCTGTTTTCATTAAATTTTTAGATTTATTCTAATTAGCTGAACATGACAGTAGAATGCATTTATGCATTTTGATAAATCATACATAAATGGAGTATAATTTCTCATTTTTATGATTGTACATATTGTGGGATCATTTCTGTCATGCAGTCATAAATGTACATAGGTAATAATGTCTGTTTTATTGTACTATCCTTCCTATAACCAAATTTTCAAAATCATGGTTTAGGAAAATCAGAACCAAGAATTTCAAGTTTCATCAGAACTGCCACAAGGGGGTGCATGGACAGTGCTGAACAGTGAACATTAAGTGTCCTCCTTTATTGCCCACAGTGACCAGCAGGTGGTTCTTAGGGCTGCTTTTCCTGATCCCTTTGAATCATCTGCCTTGGGGGAGGTGTGTTTTCTCTGCCTATAGGGGAAAGAAACTAAGGTTCAGCACACCTTGGGTCCATGACTCTGGTGACAAGAGCCTCCTTCTCCTTGAGACCCATACAGAGAGATAGATGCCTTTACTGGGAACACCTGAAGACTGTGTCTCCTTGGCACCTACATGGAAGATGCCACTGTGGCTTCAGGATAACCAAAGTACATCTGAAGAATAGGTAAGGAAGAATGAGGAAAAACCTGTCATCCACTATCTTATGTGCGGAGGAGGAAGTTCTGCCATGTTTTTTAGTTTCATAGGTAATGTTTTAGATGGGCTTACTTTTCCAAAAGCATCCTTTCTTGAGACTTTGGCTACTCATCCTCATAACATGATATCATAGCATAATACTTCTACGGATTGAGTGTGTTCCTGGAGAGGAATCCCAGGGCACTGAAAGGAGAAACACTGAGATACAACCTCATGAGGTTGCAGAAAATGCATGGGAGTCCCCTGGAGCCTCATGGAAGATTGAGTGGAAGGTTAATGCCACCTCACTGCTTAATTTTATTCCTATTTTTATGGCTCACTTTTTTCAGTGTTAAAGTACTTGAAGCAATGAGAAGATGATGTATCAATAGAATAACATTGTGGCTGTATTAAAGAGTTCTTTCACTTCGTGGCCTTGATTTTTACAGAAGATACTAGGGCTTTCTTGATGAGTGTGCACAGAGATGAGTGGGCTATCTGACATTTCCCAGAAGTCACTGTGGCAATAGATGCCAGACTACACTGCCCAGAATACTTGGGGGTACGTGGTCATACATAATGCTACAGCTCCCTCATTCCTTTGTGGGGAGGGCTAGGAAGGCAGTCAGTGAGCTACACTACCCAGAGTCCTTGGGATAACATGACAAGCACATGGCCCAAAGCTTCTGGAGTCGTATTGGTCATTGCTGGGCAGCAGAATGCTGGCCCACATTGCTCGGAGTCCTTAAGTGTGACTGGTTTTGAATGTAGCAAGAAGCTCCTAGGAAGATCTGTGGTTAGGGCTGCAAAGTTTACAATGGACTGCTCTGCCCATAATCCTTCAGGGCATACAGTTCCCAAAGCCCAGGGCAATGAGGGCAGCGGGAAACTGCAGCTCACAGAGACTTCTGCAATGAGGAATGGGCAGGCAGAATGACAAACTATGCTACATGTTACCCTTGGGTACCTGCTGTTCCCAGGAGCCTCTGGAGTGAGGAATGAAAGAATGGAATACGAGACTTTGGTGCACAAATTTTCTGGGGATGCCTGTACCCTATAACTTCTAGAGGTTTCTGGATGAGGGCTGCAATGTACACAACTTGCCATCTTCAGGGGACCAGGGAAAGCATGGAGTCTACAGTTACTGTGATCCTTTTCCTAGCAGGTCTGTGCATGCAAAACACTAGATTAAGTTATCTAGAACTCTCAGGAGCTGCAACTCCCAGGATTTTCTGTGGAGATCAGATAAACAATTAGCCTAATGTATCCACAATCCTCAAGTGCTCTAGCTTCCAAGATTATCTGTAGGAATTGAGTAAGAACACTGTCCTGCATTACCCACAGTCCTCTGGGACTGCCAGAACTCTCTGTGGTGAGTGGGCAAACCAATGAACTGCATTACCCACAATTCTAATAGGGTTTGAGCTGCCAGGTTCCTCTGTGGGGAATGGGCAAAACACAAGACTGCATTACCCACAATACTTAGTGCCAGTAGCTCCCAATCTCCTCTGCAGTGAGCACTGTAGGTTTATACTATCCAGCAAACTTGCAGGTGATGCTGAGGTGAGTTTCAGCCTGCAACTTCAAGAGGACTCCTCAGTGAAGGCTGGGTATGTTTAAGGTCAAACTACCCTACACATAAGTCCTGAGAGTACCCTGGTGGATGTGCAGCCTACAGTTCCCAGAGGCCTCCACAGTGAGGACTGCATTGGTAGAGGAAGGGATTCCATTAGAATTCTCAGGTTACCAAGGCAACATGTGGACTACTGTTCTCATGGCTCTCCCAGCAGGGATACACAGGCAGAACACTGGACTACATTGCTCAGAATACACAGGGACCTGAATCTCCCAGGATCCTTATTGCTGATGTCTGTGGGGTAGAGAAGTTAACTATACTACCCAAGATTCTTGGAGGAGCCCAGGTGTCTTTGTGGCATACTACTCCCAAAGGCCTCCACAGTGAGGGCTGTGCAGGCAGAAGGCCAGAATATACTATCCAGAATACCTCATTGCCTATAGTTTCTAGACAACTTCCTTTTGATGTCTACATGTATAAGCTTTGCATTGCACTATCCAGACTCCTCAGGTGGTACCCAGGCAGGCTTGCAGTATGCAGATCCTGGGAGTCTTGATGGTGAGGTCCACTTAGGATGGACTGTACTACTCTGAATAATCAACAGCCCACAGTTCTCAGAGACCTCTGATGTCAGTTCTGCCTGAGAATGAACTGCAATATTAAGAATTCCTGGGGTCTCAGAGCTCCAACACTATACTGTGGGCTGCACCAACATGGCACTATGCTAGAATGTTCATGATCCTTGGGACCTACAGCTTCCACATGCCTCTGTAATGAGGGATGCAGAGGCAGAACAACACACAACACTGTCCAGAATCCTTAGAGGTACCTGAAATTCTGCAGCTCCCAGAGACCATCTCTAGTGAAGATGGCACTGTGGAATACTGGAATGCAGTATCCTTAATCCTATGGGTATGAAGATTAATGTGTGACTTGCAGCCCCTGTAAGCTCTGAGATGAGGACTAAATGGGCAAAACATCAAACTCCAATGTCAGGATCCTTCAGAACCCCTGGACCAGGATGTGGCACACAACTCCCAAGATCCTTTATAGCAATGGCTTTGTGAGCAGAGTACCAGACTTCACACCAAGGTCCCCCAGCATACCTGGGCCAACGTGTGGCACAGCTCCCATGGTATAACATGGCAAGAGCTCCATGGGAAGAGCACCAGATAACAATGCCCAGAATTCCTAGGGTAGCCTGGGTGACTGTGTATCCTGCAACTTTCTGAGACCTCTATGTTGAGAGCTGATCAGAGAGGATGGACTGAATTATCTAGAATGTCAGGGCAGGAGATGCAGTCTCCAGCTCTCAGAGACTGTTGGGGGCTTAGTCTGAGCTCAGGTTCTCACCTTGACAGTGGTCACAATGGGTTGAAATTTAACCAATTTTCTTAAAATTCATGATCCTAAAATGGGGCAGCTACTGGCTAAGTCACTCCATTTCAAGACCTCACTTCCCAGAGGCCTCTGCAGTGACCTGTTTCTGGGCTTGTGCCCTGATGCATGAGTGAAGTGTCTGGGACTCTGTTAGGCTCCACATGTCCACAGCTCTGCCTGCTTGGCCTGTGGAGTGCAAGGTCTGGAGTCTCAGGGAGGTGGTCTCCTGGATGCCCTTTTATCCTCTCCTGAGGTTTCAGTTATGGTGATGCCACAGATAAACACAGCCAGACCTCCTTAAATTAGAACAAATTTTATGCAGTAACTATCAAAGGTGGATGAAGCAGCTGAAATTTTCACCAAGATCACCACAAGCGGCACTTCCCCTGAACATACATTTGCTCCTCCACTACATGTAACCAGCAGTGGATCGTGCATTAAGGCTTTATCTTTTATGACTCTCCCACCTCCTTCAGGGTAAGGTCAGCAGCTTCCTCCTCAGGACCAATAAGGAGAACCCTGAACTGGGACACTGTGTCACCCCACAGGTAGGCCTGAAGCTCACTTCTCAGAGCGGCCTCAGGGGAACACCCTAGAAGCTTCTGAATGGACTGGCAGTCAGTGAGGAAAAGTTGGGCAGGGTGAGGAGACAGCCCCATTCTGGGCCTGAAAGCTGAGGGAACCTAGATCTGAGCCCCTCTCTCCTTCACTATTTCTTCAAGGCTCACTGTACAGAATTGCCCTTTCCTTAAGACTGTGAACCTCATCATCTTAACACAATGGCCCCAGATGGTTTCTGGTGAACATGTCAGGGAGAAGGAGGAACATTGAGGGAGAGTTCTGAGCCCAAGAGAAAAAGGTCCCATAGCAATCCATTACTTCTTTTTCTTAACTTTTAAAATATATTTTTAGTTATAGATGGACACAATACCTTTATTGATTTATTTTATGTGGTGCTGAGATCAAACCCTGTGCCTCACAAAGCAAGCACTCTACCACTGAACCATAAATGCAACCCCCTTAATGTTTAATGATTCATTTTTTTGTAGTGTTAAGGTAGTACAAGAAAATTTAAAAATTGAGAAGTACACATGTTAATCCCACTAAGTTATTTAAGGATAAATATGTGATTTCTAATAAAATCAGAATGCATTAAAAATTTATTACATGGATTTCATGGAAATAAACTCATCAACCACATTTTTATTTCAGTGGAAAGGTCACAGTTTAATTGGCAGTATATGTGTATTTTTCCTCCTTTAAAATATTTTATTAGTGCATTTTAATTATACATAAGAGTGTGATCCATTTTGACATGTGTACATGCATGGAATATAATTTTCTTCATTTTTATCCCCAGTACTTCTACTTCTCCTCTTTTCCTCCATTCCCACCACAGAACACATGAGATATTACTTTGAGTGCCCTCCATAAACATCTTAGTTTCTTTCTACTTTTCTCAAACCATCCTCTGAACATGCCTCAATGCATTCATCCTATTCATCTCAAAGAGATCTCACACTTTACTTCAGAAGGACCAATCTACACAGTTGAGATAGCATACCTATTCAGCCATAATACTTCCTACACACCTCAAATATCCTTCCTGCAAACCTCATAGAATCCTCCCTACACAACAAGAAAGTGCTCCCTCCAAATTTCAGAGAGCTCTCCCTTTTACATCAGTTTTTCTTCCACACTTATTTCACAGATCTTTCACTATTTGACTCAAAAGTTCCTCCACACACAACTCAATGAGCCTTTTCTACTCATCTCAGTGAACCCTCCCTCTTCACCTCAGTGATCCCTCCTCATCTACCTCAGGAAGGTTGATGAGAAATCACCCTATTAATTATTCTAACATCAGGAAGACCTCCCACACATCGAGATGAACTCTTACCCATGTCATAGAGTTCTCCTGCACACCACATATAGCCCTCCCTAAAAACCTCAGAGGCCCCTCCCTATAAAACTCACAGAGCCCTCACTACTCTCAAGTGGAGACTTCCATACCTCAGAGAGTAGTCCCTACACACTTCAGTGAGTACTCACTTTATTGTTTTGCAAACCATCTCTCAAACCTCAGAGAACCCTTCTACTGACCTCAGAAAGCCCTCACTATACACCATAGAGAGGTTTTTGGACTCATAACACTTTCTGTATACATCACAACTATCCCTACTTACTCAGTTAAGTGTTAATTTCCACTCATATCACAAAGAGCTCCTACACATCTTATGAACCCCTTCTACACAATTCAGAGGTCCCTCCCTGTGTATCTCAGAGAGGACTCCCAACATATCAAAGTATCACAGTTCACACCTCAGAAATCCTTCATACATACTTCAAACATTTCCTAACACAGCTCAAAGACAGTACCTACACCCTTAAAAAATCCCTCCCTATTGATATCAAGAACCCTTTGTGTATTCCTAAAAGGACCTTCCATATACACCTGAGTCACTTCCTCTATACCTTATTCGGCAATCCCTAAACAACTCTGAAAGTCCTTCCTGTACACCCTAAATACACATCCCACACACCCCAGAGAGTAAATGCTACACTTCCTCAGAAGCATTTAATTTAACCCTCACAATACACTTGTGAACTATCTCAGTCAACATTTTAGATATTCCACATTCTAACCAACAAAGCTGTCCATAGTACCTCCAAGTGCTGTATCTACAAAGTTCAGAGAGTCCTCAATAAAACACTTTGTGTACCCTCCAAAAACACTAAAGAAACACTAAAGAAATTCCTTCTACTATCTTCAAAGAACTCTCACATCACACCTCAGTGGTTGATCCCTACTCATCTATCAATTGCCCTACTAATTAGTCTAACATTACTAACCCATCTAACACTTCTAACACTAAACATAAGGCTAAATCTTAACCTATTCCTAGCCCTAGGCCTAGCCTTACCATAACCATAACACAAAATTCTCTAACCCTAAACCCTATATCCTAACCTGAATTCTAATCTTCTATTGCTAACCATAACACTAATGCTAACACTAACCCTCTAATTCTAACCATAACTCTAACCCAAGCCCTAACACTATGCTTTTAACTTTTCTAACCCTTCTAACCATAAATGTAAAGTACCTTACCCTAAGTCCTAACTCTAAACACAGACCCTCAATCTTCACCCATACCCTGAAAATGACCCTGACACTGACACTAAAACTCATCTCTCCCTGCATACATCCGAGGGCCATACCTACACACTTGAGAGAACCCACAAGTTGTTCCTTAGTGTTCCATCTCTGAACACCTCACAGTCTCCTTTTATTCTCCTCAAAGAATTCTCCAATAATGCCTCAGTGGGTTCTCTCTACTCATCACAAAGAAAACACACTCTTCACTTCAGAGGGCCCTCTATACAGAACTGAGATACTATTCCTAATTAATCAATAAGTTCTCTTTCACCCCTCATCAATCCCTTCACCATACCTCATACAGACCTCCCTACACACATCAGACAGCCCTACTCACACAAAAATGAAGTGCTTCCTCCAAATTTCAGAGAGCCCTCCCTTCTAAGTCAATTTTTTTCCATACTCACCTCACCAACCTTTTACTACTCCCCTCAAAAGGCCCTCCATGGGCAACTCATTGAGCCCATTCTATTCATCTCAGAGCAGTCTCCTCATACACCTCAGTGAGCTGTCATTGCTTACCTCATGGGGATCTCACACACACACATCATGGTGAACTCTGATAAACATCATAAGGCCCTCTTACAACCCTCTTAGAACACTCCCTACAGAGCTCAGTGTTCCCTCCATATAAACCTGATCGAGATTATATCAGTACTTTTGTCAAGTGGAGACCCTACACACCCCGAGAGTCATTCCTACATGCTACAGTGAGTGCTCACTTTTCTCTTTTGCAAGCTCTCTCTAAACACCTCAGAGAGCCCTTCTAACTTCAGAGAGCACATATTATACCCTCATAGAGTCCTTTTGACTCACCAGAGCCTGCCCTTATTCACTGCAAAAAGACCCCATATTCAGTTAAGTGAACACTCCCACTCATGTCAAGGAGCCAACCTACACATCTCATAAGCCCCACTACACACTGCAGAGTGTCATCCCTACATGCGTCAGAAAGCACTCCCTTCATATGTAAGAAAGTCACCATTTACAACTCTGAGATCCCTTCCTAAACATTTAAAAACATAATCTAAATACTCTCAAGAAAAAAATTAGAAACCAATCAGTGATTTCAAAAATGAGTAAAAACATCCTGAAATTTTGTCATTTTATGAATGAATGAAAATACCCCAACACTCTCACAAGGTTGGTTCTGAGCCCAAAATGTGCACCAAACAAGACTTCACAGAGGAAAACATTTTGTCTTTCAATTACAATTTTTAAAATCTTTTTCTTTTTTCTTCTTCGTCACATGGCAGTAGAATGTATTTTTGTAACTTATATAAACATAGTGTATAAACTATTCTATTTAGGATCCCACTCTTGTGGTTGTACATGGTGTGGAGTTACCTTGGTAATGTATTCAAATACAAGGTTAGAAAATTTTTATCTGATTAATTCTAATTTCTTTCTCTTTCCCTTTCCCTCCCTGCACTTTATTTCACTTACTCTAACCTAATGGATTTATATTATTCCCCTTCCCAACCTCTCTTGTTTTCGGTTGGCATTCATAAACCAGAGAGAACATTTGGCACAATTTTATAAACTTGTTAATTCAAAGATATGGTCCGCCCCTCTTGAAATATAGATGAAAGGGAATTAGAAAATCTGGATTTTATGGTATATTTTAAATATCTGATACAGGTAGAATTCTTACAAAGGGACACAGAATTTGCAAGGAAAAAAACCCAATCACTAAGAATATGTTCTTAATTTCTGAATTTTCCAAGATATGCTCTGAGGATAATGAGTGGAGATGCCAAACTCAGAATCATGTGTGGATAATGGATGTTGTGCCTGTCTGAGAATAGGTTCACCATTAATGAGGTCAAGTAATGGCTATGCCAATTGAGGGTAACTGGGGATCCCAGTGGGTAACTCTGGTCAGTGAGGGAGCCAGTGGCAAAGATCTAAATTGGGTTCCCTACTGGAGCTTAGAAACCTCCACTTCTCACAAGACTCTGGTCCTGCAGAGTTCTGGTAAGAGAAGTCACATGAGTAGAAATTTTGAAGAAAATGCAGCTATCAAGGAGCAAGTCATTCAGTTCTTCACTATAATTTCTAAGACTTTGAGAACTTTTATTCAGCAATATACAGTTGACAAAAAAAAAAAAAACACTTTACTTGCACACCAATATGAAAATCTATGGGGTTCTTCTACAGAGCACAAGACCAATCACGCCTTTTATGTGGTATCCAATCCTGCCAAGATACATCATTCCTACAAACATGAGTGTACACTAGGCTTTGAATTTTTGAATAGCATTTAGAACATAATTATGAGGACAAGTGTCATGTGTGCTATTGCTCATGATATTACTAGAAGACATTTGAAGTTTAACTGTGAAGTTGACATAGTTCTGGACAACAAAGGCCCTCAACCTTCATTATTTAGTCCTGTTAGTCCTACGAGGAAGAGATTTGTCATGTGATTTCCTTGTGATGCCATGGTAATTAGTGAATGCCTCCCTAGGTACATGTGACTTGGTCATGTACTATGAATGGGACACAGATTTTAAATGGTACAACTTTATTTCCCTTTGGCTGAGTATGAGTTCCCTGGTAATGGTGCACACTAAGTCTGCTAACATACAGGACCAAACTATGATTCAGTGAATGTGGCAGGTGGCTTCCTTCCAACTACTACCTTTGTAGCACTCATTGAGTCCTTTAATTTCAGCTATCTTCTGCCACTGACCTGCACAACCCCAACCACTCTCACACACTATGGAGAGACTTACTGGTGCCCGGGATCATCAGTCTATTTTAAATTGGCAAGGGCCAATGACCACATGAAACTTGAGTTCTCAGAAAGGGGTCAACCAAGGAACCACCTGTAAGGCCTAAAGGTGGGACTAAAAAGGGCAGGTTTTGGAGGGGCCACAGTGTCCCCTGACTGTGAGACACTCTGCTTGGGGTATGTGTTGATTGATACAGACTCTGGAGAGTTCACTATGCCTACCACATAGTAGTCAGCTCAGGATTAGCAGGAAAAGCTCTTGGATGAAGCCATACGAACTGTCAATATTCAGTCATTCCAGATGAAGGTATTCCTGGACATAAACAAACTTATGGATTCTCTGAAACAGCCTTCTAATATTCTTGGTGAAAGGAAAGTGAAACACACACAAGCAGCGCAGAAACCAGGCAGAGAGATCCATAGTTAAGAAGCTCTATTTGTCAGTCAGAATCTGACTGCCATGAAGGGAAATTTGATATCTTCCAAAATCCTATATGTTCTTATACTTTGACTCACTAAACCATTTTCCAGAAATTAAATAAATGTGCATGTGTGTGTACTGTCAACATAAAATTTTGGTGTAGATACAAATACGAATATGTACATATATATTCATTGTGATGTTACTTTTATTGCAAAAGAATAAAACCTAAATATCCAAAAGTAGGAAGTACAAGTAAAAGGAAACAATCCCCTTATGTCAATCCTAAATTGTGCTAGGAACTATATAGGGCAGAGATAATACAGAGTAATTAACTTTAAGGACATCTTATAGTATGCATTCCTAGCAGATTCAGCAATATACAAATTGATACATAAGCACATACCCAAATACATAGAATTTGCCTACTCATTATCCATGATTCCAGTAATTTTCTAGGTGAATTTACTGGGGGAAAACAAGTACATCTTCATGTTTTCCATAGATTCAAATATAGCACACATAAAGCTGAAAGAAGCTACTAAACTATATTATTTTAGTGTCAATATTTTACAAGATGATTTGCAGTATTGGTTCTGGGACAATTTTCTTCCTAGTTTCAATGTATTGTTAATGATTTTTGAAGGTGAAGTGGAAGTATATGTCTATGCATATTAAGTATTAAATAACTTTTATATCCTGTGGTTGTCTATACTTTCAAACAAAAATATTCCTTGATATCTATTATTAAATATTTGTTTTGATAGTTCAGTGAATATATTATAATTACAAATGCTATTTAAGAATTAATGACACTTTTAAGAGTACCAAAATTATGGAATATTTGTGAATTATCCATCCACATATGTAAAATATCTGTAAACTTATTACTATAAAATGTTGCTGAGAGAATTAAAAAAGACCTAAAGAAGTGGAAAAAAAATGATGTTTGGGGACTCAGTAATGTTAAGATATCTATTCTCCTCAAATTAATATACAGATTCAGTGCAATCTCAATAAAAGTCCTACAGAAAATTAAAAGAAATTTACAAACTGATGGTCAAATCGTGTAAAAATAAAAAGGACCTAGACTATAACAAGCAACCTAGAAAAAGATTGAGGTTAGAGGAAAATCACCACCTGATTTCAAAATTCCTTATAAACCTACATTAATCAGACTGTGGTGTTGGCATCAAGGTAGATAACTACAATACCAAAGCTTGTTCCCTGTCTCTGTTGCTGATTTAATAATGAGGAAAAGGTTTTGAGAAAAAGGAAAAAGTTTTATTGATTTGTTAGCAAAGGAGAAACAATGGGGACTCTTGTTGCAGAGATTGATTCTCCCTGCCAGTGAGAAAACAGGAATTTTAAAGGAGGAGCACAAGAACTGGGATTCAAACATTATCAGTAGATATAATTAATTAGTGTCCAATGGATGTCCTTGAGAGAGCCATTGCTCCAGTTCCTAGATTTGGAGTTGCTTTTTGTTGTGGGAAGTGATATTCTTCATGATGCGAAGGACATCATGAAGCTTAGAGTGGTTGTGAAAAATGTTGGTCTTGTTTCCCCTGCCATTAAAAATGTTGAGAGGAGGAAGAAGAAGAAAAGAAAAAAATAATAAAAAATGCCAGTTTAAAAATGATCCACCTGTGGTCGAGCAGCAAGGTTTATACTCAAAGGATAAAGTGAAACCCTGTTACATCAAAGGAACAGAATAAAGAGTTCATAAATAGACTCACACCTAGATGGGCAACTAATTAAGGGGAGAAAGGAAAGTCTTTTCAACAAATGGTTCTAGCACAAATTGGATATCCAAATATACAAAAATGAATTTTGCTCCATATATTGTAACACATATAAAAGTCAACTCAAACTGAATCTGAGACTTAAACATAAAACAAAAATGTGTAAAGTTTTCTTAAAGAAAAAAAAAGAGAAAATTCTGTGAACATGGGTTAGCTAAAACTTAGAAAAGACCAAAAGAAACATCTTAACTTTAAATAAAGAAAATTATAAATTCTCCTCCTCAAAATCAAAACGTCCTTCTCTTCCAAAAATAAGGTTAAGATAATGAAAAGAGAAGTTGATGATTGTGAAAAAGATGGGTACTGTCACTGGCTCTTTGCGGTGCCAAATCCATGGGTATTTGTCACTGCCTGCAGCAACAATTTGCACGGGTCTCTGTGGGTGGTGGACTGGAACCTGAGCCACCTCTATTTCTGAGCTGCTTCCTTACTTGCTTGCTTGTTTATAGAGGATAGAGGAAATGAGATTTACTTGCTTTGAGAGGAGAGAGAGAGAGAGAGGCTTTGCTTATGGGAGAGAAAAGAGACTTTGCTTAAGAGAGAGAGACTACACTTTCAGAGATCCATGTTTTCTTAGGCTTCTGCTGCTTCTTCTTAAAGGTGCATCCTGCATCCTGTGAACTAAGGGTGCATCTACCTAAGGTGCTTTAGTGATGTGTCCCACGTACTGCCATCTGTGATCTGCAACCTAAAGATGTGTTCTCAGTTCTCTGCTCTGCGATTGATCTTCTGCCGCTGCCCCTACTAGCTGTTTCTATCTGCTTGCCGCTTCTTCTTCTTCCTTTCTGCTAATGGCTTCTCTGTTTCTTTTGGCTAGCTGCTGCTCTTACTGTCGTGCCTTACTCTCGCGCCTTACTTACTTACTCTCATGCCCCACTTACTTACTCTCAGGCCCCTGCCTACTGCACACCTATATTCTCTCCAGGAGGCGGAGGGCGGGGCCACGCCAGTTGCGATCAGGCAAGGAGCCAGCTGCCCCATCATGGCAAGGGTTAAAATGAGCAGGCCCAAGCAGGTGTGCTCAGGAACCCCTGTGCACGCATTGTGCGTGTGGACTTAACTGAATACGGCCAGTGATAAATCACCTGAGTGCGCTTATGCCAATAAACCTCTTCACTGCTGATGTGATCAGGCACCTTCTGGCTGGCACAGCCCCCAACAGGTCCAGTGATGCATGTCCATAACCCCAGTGACTCAGGTGGCTAAACAGGAAAATTGCAAGTTGGAGGCCAACCTAGGCCTCTTAGCAAGACCTTGTCTCAAAATTGTTTAAAAAATGGCTGGGGATTTAGCTCAGTGGTAGAGCACACTTGGGTTCAATATCAAGTACCAAAATTAAGTTAATTAATTAATTAATTAATCAAATGATTTTGAAAAAATGTTTAAAAGTAATACATCTTATTGGTGACATATCCAGAAAATATGAAATCAGTCAGAAAGCATTAAAAAGAAAAAAGACACCAGTAAATAAATGACAAAACAACTTGAACAGACACTTCACCAAGGAATATATGTATGTAGCAAGAAATCATTTAAAGAGATGTTCAAAATCATTGTTCTAGAAATATTAAAACTACAATGCGATACTACTACAATCCCATGAATGCCTAAAATTTAAAAAGACTGACCTTAATAATTGTTGACAAGGTTGTGGAGAATGGAACTCTCATATGCTGCTTGTGGGAATGAAAAAGTGTAGAACCACTTTGGAAAAATTTTGGCAGTTTCTGAAATTATTAATCTTATGTCTACCACATGCTCTAGCCACTACATTCCTAGTATTACTCTAGACAAAGAAAGATTAGATATATGTAAATATATTTATACACAATGAAAACTCATTATTTGAAAGAAAGTGGATGGATAAATTTTGATATGTCCATATAATGGAACACTGCTCAGCAATTAAAATGGAAATAGTCAATCTTGCAACAATATGGATAAATCTAAAATTAATAGGTTGAATATAAGAAGGCAGACAAAAGGGAGTACATATTACATACACTTGTTTACATAAAATTATAAGAAATATAAAATAATCATCAGTGAGGAAAAAGTGGTTGAAAATGGTGAGGGGTGAGAGAGGCAGGGAGGCTGTAGGGAGATATGTGGGTGTGAAGTTGGCAAAGGGGCATAAAAATGCTTTTTAGGGTGATGAATATATATTTCCTTCACTGTAGTATTGGTTTCACTGGTGCACACAGATGTAAAAACTTATTAGAGCAAAGAATTTAAATATGCACACATGAATCATACCTCAATAAATCATTGAAAATATACTTGAATTCTTCAGAGATTTGGTGAAATTCAGTTAATCAGAACAATTTCCATTAAGAAGATCCTGTCAGATTAACAGGAAGTCACTAGGTATTATCTAGTTTTTCACACAATATATGATGAAAATAGAAGCAATCATTTGCAATGAGTTCTATCTAAATATTTAGGGAAAGGTGATGCACATTTCTTTCTGAAATACAAAACTGAAATCTTACAACTGGGTAAAGTAATCATACTGATATTTCAGTATATCTGCTCATTTTAAAGAACACAGCTATGAATCACAATAGGATAAAATCAAGTTTAATATTTTTGAAAATAAAAAATGCCATTAAACTAACCCAGATAATTATTGATTTCTACAAAAATTTAAGAATGGATAAAACTTGGCTACAATGGAAGATTCCATATTACAATTTTATAATGCCTGCTAGTCAACTGTGTACTTCAACACTCATCAGTAGATTTCGATAGGAATCACTGTTCTCTATTCAATCAAAAAAGTATATGAAATTTATTGAAAATACATGTTACCTATCAAATTCCTACCAAAAGCTGAAGGATTCATTGCTTTCAGACTAAGAAACCATCTCTATATGAACCTCAAGGACTACAACAAAGTATATAAGCTACCAGTGGGACAAAACTTCCATTTTCTTCAAGTGATGATGTTAAAAGGGCCTATCTACTTTTATACGATTTTGTGAAACTTGGAGACATTATTCAACAACATAGTTATATTTAGATCTATGAACTCACTTGAACCAAGAGTCATATTCCACAAGGGATGGAAGTGTGGGGGTCTCCTGAGCACTGCAGATTCAAATGTGGAGTATAAGCTTCAGCAGCCATTACCACTCAGATCCTCAGAAACAGATTCCTTCTGACACTTGATAGAAGCCCATGAGGAACTTCTCAGGGAAAAACAGAACCCCAAAATTACTTTGCCTCAGAGTAACTGTGTGCCTGGTACCATTCTAAGCATTGGGTCAGTGATCAATGGCATTGGTACAACTGGATAGTGATAATAACAACCAGAGGGTACAATGATGTTCTCACTAGGAACTTTTCCTTCTCTGTTACTCATCTGTCATCTGCTAACAACAAATTTGAAAAGGAATAAAAAGTGACCTAAATTCATATGGGAATTTATGATCCTACAGTATCCACAGAAAACATCATACTGCCTGGGGCTAGGAGTGTCTCATGTCTCTCTCCCTGTGGAGACAGTTGGGCACCAAGTTCTGGTACAACAACAACATGATTTGGGTCTCAGATCCCTTTGTCATCCCATATCCTCCACTGAGGCCAAACACCAAGAAGTGGGACACTGCCCTCAAACTACAGCAAGTGGGTCACCTTTAAAATGTCATCACAGTCACCGTAGTGGCCATAGTGACATCTGGATTCTATGGCAGTCATAATGTGCAGGTTGGTCCTCAGCACTAGAAATGCCTCTGCATAACCCTCCTTTCAGTCCCCTTGTCTTCCTTGAAATCAAAACACCTTCACTCTTCAGGTCACCCCCTGAGAAAGTGCACTAATTAGAAAAACTAGGCTCATACTCAAGTGAGGGGAAGAGCTCTGTTCACACCCTCAATGAGTCCAAATATCTGAAGGTGGGGCACTGCCCTTACTGCCATGCCATGGAAGTCTGTAGTAAAAAGTTGTTATGATCACCATGCTGATGTCAGGTTACTAGAGCAACCAACAGCATGACTGTTCCATCAATCTGGAAATGCTTTTTCTTGGATCTTTGTCTTCTTGATTTTCACACTAAGAAATACTTTCATTCTTCAGGCCACCACCTAAGAAAACATAGTAAGTAAAGGGACTAGGCTGGGGTTCAGGCATTTTGGGAAACTCTGCCTAGTTTGAGGGGAAACCATATCCCTAGAGGAGTAGTACCAGCATACATAAAACCAGGAATAGCTTCTAGGGTTCTTGGAGGTGGATGATTCATGTAAAATACACCACTCTAGGGGAGATCCAAGATGGCAGACTAGAGGGAGTCTGCATTTCTTATTGCTCCGTAACTCAGGTTTCGGGCAGGATATATCAGTTTCTGAGGCAGTTTTTGTTGCTTATCAATCCCAAGATGTTTACCCCATTTGTCTATTGCCATCACCTGCAGTCTGCCAGCATATCGACTACTTTTTGAGTGCAGATTGCTCACTGACCAGCACCTATCATCTGTCATTTGCCTGCTTCTTGCCTGTTCATTGCCTTTCACCTACCCATCATCCACTGCCCAAAGTTCACCTGAACGTCCAACAGCAGCCAGCAGACCAAACGCAGACTGCCAGTGGGTCACCAGCTGCCTACTGTTGCCTGGAAGTCCACTGTCACAATACCTCCAGGTTTGGTTACATGTGGCTGCCACCATTTTGAGACAATAGCCATGACCTGTAGGACCCCGGGCTGGACTGACCGAGCCTGGTCTCCAGGACCCCTCAGGCTGACCAACAACTCCCTGCCTCTGGGGCCTCCAGACCGACTGATGCTTGCCACCACCAGGACCCTCAGACTGACTGACTGTACCCCAACACCAGGACACCAGACCAACAGACTGCACCCACCTCCAGGACCTCCAGTTGACCATGCCCACACCCCAATTTGCAGCTCCCATTTGACAACACATTTGGAAGCCAGAGTGGCCTTCTTGGATTATCCTTGAAGCAGTAACTCTCATCTTTAGGTGGGGGAAATATCCTGAGATCCCTGCTGGAAATTCATTGTCAGGTACCTCTCTTACATCAAGCTACTAAAGACTGGGAGGTTTGAATACTACACGACTGTTATAGTGTAGATTTTTTTCCTTTTTTCTTCTTTTTGAAAATTTTTAAGTTTTTATTTCTTTACTTTTCTTGCTCTATTTTCCTTTTGTTTACCTGTTTCCTCAGAGTCTCTTTCTCCCTTTTCTCATGCTAACAACCAACTTCTTTTGATTATACTTTCACTCTTTCTATGACCTAGAACTTCTATATACTCTTTTCTTAGCCCATTAGCAGCTATATAATACAGCCCTCCCCATCTTCTTTGTCCTCTGTTGGAAACTGCAGACCTTATTGCAAATCTATTTGTTATATTGCAGACAATAATTGAACACATTCTGTTTATTATGACAATATTGTTAACATCTTCATAGGGGCTATTTGGTTTAGGGCTTCATATTGTTTGTACTTGGCACTGCTAATATTGATCTCCCCCTTAAAGAAAATGTTTTGGAAACCTACAGGGTCACTATAAGTCTATAAGGGGGAAACTGCAATACCCCAGATCTGCACTGCTAGAGGAGAAGGTACATGAACAACATGAAAAAACAAGGGAAGAAAATAAACCAAACAAACCTAGATCTATATTAATATAATCCAGTGACAGCACAGTAGAAGAAATGTCAGAAAGGGAGTTCAGAATATACCTAATTAAAATGATTCATGAAGCAAAGGATGAGATAAGAGAGCAAAGGCAGACAATGAATTATCACTCCAATAAGTAGTTGTAAGAGCAACTTCAGGAAGCAAAAGATCATTTCAACAAAGAGATAGAGGTTCTCAAAAAAAAAAATGGAAATCCTTGAAACGACGGAAACAATGACTAGGCAGAGGAGATATGGAACAGAATGACTCTGATAACCATAGAGTAATTCACTATCCAGACAGTCATCTACTTTTTGTTGGTAACTTGCCACATGATATTGATGAAAATGAACTAAAAGAATTCTTTATGAGTTTTGGAAATGTTGTGGAACTTCACATCAATACCAAGGGTGTTGGGGGAAAGCTTCCAAATTTTGGTTTTGATGACTCTGAACCAGTTCAGAGAATCTTAATTGCAAAACCAATTATGTTTGAGGGGAGGTACGTTTAAATGTGGAAGAGAAGAAAACAAGAACTAAGAGAGGGAGAAACCAGAGGTGGTGGTGATGATCGCAGGGATATTAGATGCAATGATAGAGGTCCTGGTGGTCCACATGGAATCGTGGGTGGTGGAATGATGCATGACCGTGATGGAAGAGGACATCCTCCAAGAGGTGGCATGACACAGAAACTTGCCTCTGGAAGAGGAACCAGGCAAATGGAAGACCATTTCACAGGATAGTGTGACTGAAGCTCCACTGTTGGCAAAGTCTTGGTAATGGTACATTACTCATCGTGTTTGCATTCTTGTTAATTTTTTTGGCTTTGGAATGTGACACAGCCTTTTTTGATCATTTCTTTGGTGTGAAAAGCATCTTTGGTTATCAGTTAAATTGAGGTGGACATTATTTCCCCAATTACACAACAGGATTTACATTGTTAATTTATAAATCTAGACTTGGAGAATTAAGGACTGAGAAATGACCATATCTTAAAATGATCTACAACAAAATGAACTTAAAAGAACATGCCCACTGAATTCAAGTTCTTTGAGTAAAAAAAAAAAAATTATCTGCTGCATATTTTGTTTAAGTGTTACTGTTTCTGCCTATTAATGTTGGAAACACAAATAGTGCAATTTGTGCAATTGGAGAATCTTGCCTTTTTTCTTGGCTTCCCCCCAAAATACAAACCAACAGAAACTTATTATGCACTCATCAAAATGCACTATTGGGTAATCTGAAATCATTAATATTGACATCTGCAACAGGAAGCAACAGGGAAAAAATCTTTCATCTTTTTTCCAGGAGAGAATAGTTTGTGAATGAGGGCATTTTATCTGCTTGCTGTGACGAGCGTGTGTACTCTTAAATCTTAACAAGACTACAAAAATATTCCAGAAGGAAATCATTTAGTTATGAATTAATTAACAAAAATCAGAACTTCAAATGTTATGGTCTTGCATATTAGACCAGATTTAGTAGCTCCATATTAAGAGTTTTCTACCTGCTCCTCTTCAGTACAGGGATGGCTGGCTGCTCAACACAACACTCCTCCTCCCTTTTCCTTTCTTTAAGCTGTGTACAGTGAAAATTGTCTTTCCTGTATTTTTGTTCTCTGGTAATGTAATAAGCATGATGGTGCCTTCTATTAATTCATCATTCCAGTCTTGCTGGTAATTTTGTACAGTATAGTTTTTGAATTGCTGTGCTGCAAAGCCAAACAGCTGCAAAATGTTGAAAAATCATTGAAGTGTATAAAAATTGCAGTATCTTTTAAAAGAAAAAGAAAAGAATAAAAAGTCAACAACAAAATGACCTAACATTACAGCTCAAAGTCCTAGTAAAAGAAGAACAGAACAACATCAAAAGTAGTAGAAGACAGGAAATAATTAAAATCAGAGCTGAAATCAATGAAATTGAAACAAAAGAAACAATTCAAAAAATTGACAAAACAAAAAGTTGGTTCTTTAAAAAAGTAAACAACATAGACAAACCTTAGCCACGCTAACAAAGAGAGAGAAAACTCAAATTACTAGAATTCGTGATGAAAAAGGAAATATCATGACAGACACCACTGAAATACGTAACAATTAGAAGTTAATTTGAAAATCTATACTTTAACAAAATAGAAAATACCAAAGACATCGACAAAGTTCTAGAGACATGTGATCCTCCCAAACTGAACCAGGAGGACATAGACAATTTAAATAGATCAATATCAAGCAATGAAATAGAAGAAGCCATCAAAAGCATACCAATCAAGAAAAGTCCAGGACCAAATGGATTCGCAGCAGAGTTCTATAAGACCTTCAAAGAAGAACTCATTCCAATACTTCTCAATGTATTCCAGGAAATAGAAAAGGAAGGAACCCTACCAAACTCATTCTATGAAGCTAATATCACCTTCATATCCAAACCAGACAAAGACACATCAAGAAAATTTTAGACCAATATCTTTAATGAACATAGACACAAAAATTCTTAACAAAATCCTGGCAAACTGCATCCAAAAATTGTATTAAGAAGATAGTGTACCATGATTAAGTGGGGTTCATCCCGGGAATGCAAGATTGGTTCAACAATCAGAAATCAATTAATGTAATTCATCACATCAATAGACTTAAGGTTAAGAATCATATGGTTATTTCAATTGATGCTGAAAAAGCATTTGGCAAAATACAATACCACTTCATGCTCAAAACACTAGAAAAAATAGGGATAGTAAGAACATACCTAAACATTTCAAAGGCTATTTATGCTAAGCCCACGGACAGCATCATTCTTAATGGAGAAAAACTGAAAGCATTCCCTTTAAAACTGGAACAAGACAGAGATGCCCTCTGTTACCACTTCTATTTAACATCATCCTTGAAATACTAGCCAGAGCAATTAGACTAAAGAAATTAAAGGGATACGAATAGGAAAAGAGGAACTCAATTGTCACTATCTGCTGATGATATGATTCTATATTTAGAGGATTCAAAAAACTCCACCAGAAAACTTCTAGACCTCTTAAATGAATTCAGCAAAATAGCAGGATATAAAATCAACATGCATAAATCTAAAGCATTTTTATACACAAGCAATGAAACATCTAAAAGAGAAATGAGGAAAACAACTTCCTTCACAATAGCCTCAAAAAAAAAAAATACTTGGGAATCAATCTAACCAAAGAGGTGAAAGATTTCTACATTGAAAACTACAGAACATTAAAGAAAGAAATTGAAAAAGACCGTAGAAGATGGAAAGATCTCCCATGTTCTTGGATAGGCAGAATTAATATTATCAAAACGGCCATACTTTCAAAGGTACTATACAGATTTAATACAATTCCAATTAAAATCCTTATGACATTTCTCAAAGAAACAGAAAAACAATCATGAAATTCATCTGAAAAAACAAAAGACCCAGAATAGCCAAAGCAATCCTGGGCAGGAAGAGTGACGTTTCTCAAAGAAACAGAAAAACAATCATGAAATTTATCTGAAAAAACAAAAGACCCAGAATAGCCAAAGCAATCCTGATGCAGGAGGTATCACAATACCAGACCTTACACCCTACTATAAAGAAATAGTAACAAAAATGGCATGGTATTGGCACCAAAATAGACAGATAGACCAATGGAACAGGATAGAAGAAAAGGAGACATACCCATATAGTACAGTTATCTCATACTAGACAAAGTTGCCAAAAATTTACAATGGAGTAAGATAGCCTCTTCAAAAAATGGTGCTGGCAAAATGGGAAATCCATACGCAGTAAAATGAAATTAAATGACTTTCGCTCACCCTGTACAAAACTCAACTCAAAATGGATCAAGGATCTAGGAGTTAGACCCAAGGACCTTCACCAAATAGAAGAAAAAGTAGACCCGAATTCCCATCCCATTGGTTTAGGACCAGGCTTACTTAACACAACACCCATAGCACAGGAAATAAAAGAAATAATCAATAAATGGGATAGATTCAAACTAAAAAGGTTTTTCTCTGCACAGGAAACAATCAATAACGTGAAAAGAGAGCCTACAGAGTGGGCAAAAAATCTTTTCCACACACACTTTAGACAGAATACTCATCTCCAAAGCTTATAAACAACTTAAAAAACTTTACACCCAAAATACAAAGAACCCAATCAATAAATTGGCTAAGCAAATGGGCAGACACTTCACAGAAGAAGATATATAGGTGATCAGCAAATATATGAAAAAGTGCTCATCATCCATAGTAATTAGAGATTGCAAATTAAAATCACCCTAAGATTTCATTTTACTCCAATTAGAATGACTATTATCAAGAACACAAGCAATAATAGTGTTGGCATGGATGTGGGAAAAAAGGTACACTCATACATTGCTGGTGGAGTTGCAAACTGGTGCAGCCACTCTGGAAAGCAGTATGAAGATTCCTCAGAAAACTTGGAATGGACTCACCATTTGACCCAGCTATCCCACTCCTCGGTTTATACCCAAAGGACTTAAAATCAGCATACTACAATGATGCAGACACATCAATGTTCATAGCAGCTCAATACACACTAGGTAGATTGTGGAACCAACCTAGATGCCCCTCAATAGATGAGTGGATAAAGAAACTGTGGTATATATACACAAGCCAGTCATAAAGAAGAATAAAATTATGGCATTTGATTATAAATTGATGAAGTTGGAAAATATCATCCTAAGTGAAATAGGCCAAGCCCAAAAAACCAAAGGCCAAATGTTTTCTCTGAGACGTGCATGACAATATATAATGAAGGGGGGTAGCAGGGAGAAGAGAAGAATGAAGAAACTTAGGATGGTGTAGAGGAAAATGGGTTGGAAGGAGGTGGGGGACAGAAAGATAGTAGAAAGAAACAGACAGTATTACCCTATGTAAATGAATGATTACAAGAATAGTGTGAATCTACATTGTGTACACCCATAGAAATGAAAAGTTGTACCTCATTTGTGTACAATGAATCAAAATGCAGTCTGTCAAAATAAAAAAGATTTTAATAAAAAATTAAATTAAATTAAATTAAAATGCACCACTCTAAGCAGTTAGTGATCTGGTAGAAAAGTAAGAGACTATCCATAATTACTCAACTCTAAGATATAGGATCACCAAAAAATGTCATTTGAGGAATCTGAATTATTTCATGGAGGCAGGACTAGAATAACATAGTCAATATAATGTAGACCAACACTGTACTCCTGAGCTATATCGCCAGCCCAATTTTTGTGTTTTTTTTTTTGTTGTTGTTGTTTTGTTTTGTTTTGCTTTGCTTCATTTATTCCTGTTTTATTACTTCACAAGGCTTATATCTTTAAGGGGCACCCAAAATAGTGTGATTCCCCAAATTTCAGCTATGTACCAAATGAAATATGTGAACAAAGATTAAGAACAATAAATAAACTTTATTCATATAAAGGTGATGCTAGAACCAGGCATGATGGCACACACCTGTAACCCCGCAGCTTGGGAGGCCAAGACAAGAGGATCAAAGGTTGAAAGCCTGCCTCATTAACTTAGCAAGGCTCTGAGCAACTTAATGAGACCCTTTTTCTAAATAAAAAATACAAAGGGCTGGGGATGTGACTCAGTGGGTAAGCAGCCCTGGATTCAATCCCTGGTATCAAAAAAAAAAAGGTGATATTGGAGAATGTGACCTAGATTTGCTTGCAACTTAGCTTCCTACTACTTAGCCCCAGAATCAGGCAGACTTATTCACCCAGCAGGGCTGTGTTGGGTCATGACAAAGGCCAAGGACTGCAATCTATACCTATTGGTATATATATCTACTGAAGGACTCTTGTCTCTTTGTGCCTAATGAAAGTTACTTCCTTGCCAAGAACTACCCTTGTAACAAGAGACAGTGTTTCAGGACTTCTTAAGGTGAAAAATGTCCCTTGTCATATTGCACACTCATTCACATGACTGGCTGAAGATATAATTTTTCATATGGCTCAAGGAGCAGTTTGTACTAAGAGCCTCTCAGTTCCTAAAAATGAGTGATGGCAGTGGCAGCTCATCTTACAGAAAGGATTGGAGAGGCTATGATTGTAGCTCAATGGTAGAGCACTTGCCTAGCACATGTAAGGCAGCTCACACCACAGAAAAAAATAAAATAAAGGTATTGTTTCCAGGGTCCATCATATATATATGTATTAAAAATAGGTTGCAAATTTCAAGAGTGGATTGAAAAGCATACATTGTGAAAATTTCCATGGGAAATTTCTTCTAAAATGAATTGATGGGATGTTCAGAATCATATCCCCTCACATAAACCAATACATGCATACTACAGTCAAAATGATAACAAAGCCCCCTCCTTAGGTCTTTAAGGATAAGAGAATTCCATTTTTATCCAATGGTAACAGATGACAGAAAAAGAAGGGATGTTTGCCAACAACATAATACTTCTGCTCAATACACTCCAAAACAACAGATATTTATAATAGAAGTCTCTGTGTTGAATAGTCTCAGCTGGGTGTTTTTTTGCTCCACATGGTGTCTATCACTGGGGGTGTAGTCACCTGGAGGTTCCACTCATCTGGTGCATCTGGAGAGGCATTCACATGGATAACAACCTGTACTGAGCTCAGTGGACCTATTGCCTTGAGCAACTTTGTCCTCCATAGAACCTTCCCCTTGTAGGACTGCAAGAAGATTTGGATTATAGATTAAAAACAAAATTTTTTGAACTGGGGTTTAAATGTGTTGCCAAGCTAGTCTCAAATTACTAGGCTTCCATGAGCCTTTTGCTTCAGCCTTCCAAACTACAATGAATAATTTTTTTTTTATTGTAAACAAATGGGATACATGTTGTTTCTCTGTCTGTACATGGCGTAAAGGCATACCATTTGTGTAATCATAAATTTACATAGGGTAATGTTGTTTGATTCATTCTGCCATTTTTTTCCCTTCCCCCCCTCCCCTCCCACCCTTCCCCTCCATCTATACAGTCCTTCCTTCCTCCATTCCTGCCCCCCTCCCTAAACCCAACTCCAACCCCAACACTAACCCTTCCCACACCCCATTATGTGTCATCATCCACTTATTAGCGATATCATTCTTCCTTTGGTTTTTTGAGATTGGCTTATCTCACTTAGCAAGATATTCTCCAGTTTCATCCATTTGCCTGCAAATGCTATAATTTTATCATTCTTTATGGCTGAGTAATATTCCATTGTATATATATATACCACATTTTCTTTATCCATTCATCAATTGAAGGACATCTAGGTTGGTTCCACAATCTGGCTATTGTGAACTGAGCAGCTATGAACATTGATGTGGCTGTATCTCTGTAATATGCTGATTTTAAGTCCTTTGGGTATAGGCCAAGGAGTGGGATAGCTGGGTCAAATGGTGTTTCCATTCCAAGTTTTCTAAGGAAACTCCACACTGCTTTCCAGAGTGGCTGCACTAATTTTCAGCCCCACCAGCAATGTAAGAGTGTACCTTTCTCGCCAACACCTGTTGTTGCTTGTATTCTTGATAATTGCCGTTCTAATTGGGGTGAGATGGAATCTTAGGGTGGTTTTGATTTGCATTTCTCTTATTACTAGAGATGTTGAACATTTTTCCATATGTTTGTTGATTGCTTGTATATCTTCTTCTGTGAAGTGTCTATTTATTTCCTTAGCCCATTTGTCAGTTGGATTATTTACATTCTTGGTGTAGAGTTTTTTGAGTTCTTTATAGATTCTGGAGATTAGCGCTCTATCTGAAGTATGATTGGAAAAGATTTTCTCCCACTCTGTAGGCTCTTTCTTTGCATTGCTGATAGTTTCCTTTGCTGAGAGAAAGCTTTTTAGTTTGAATCTATCCCAGTTATTAATTCTTGCTTTTATTTCTTGTGCTATGGGAGTCCTGTTGAGGAAGTCTGGTCCTAAGCTGACATGTTGAAGCTCTGGGCCTACTTTTTCTTCTATAAGATGCAAGGTCTCTGGTCTGATTCCGAGATCCTTAATCCATTTTGAGTTTAGTTTCGTGCATGGTGAGAGATATGGGTTTAGTTTCATTCTGTTGCATATGGATTTCCAATTCTCCCAGCACCATTTGTTGAAGAGGCTATCTTTTCTCCATTGCATATTTTTGGCCCCTTTGTCTAGTATGAGAAAATTGTATTTATTTGGGTTTGTGTCCGTGTCCTCTATTCTCTACCATTGATCCACCTTTCTATTTTGGTACCAATACCATGCCGTTTTTGTTACTATTGCTTTGTAGTAGAGTTGAAGGTCTGGTATTGCGATACCCCCTGCTTCACTCTTTCTGCTAAGGATTGCTTTAGCTATTCTGGGTTTTTTATTCTTCCAGATGAATTTCATAATTGCTTGCTCTATTTCTGTAAGGTACATCATTGGGATTTTCATTGGAATTGCATTGAATCTGTATAGCACTTTTGGTAGTATGGCCATTTTGACAATATTAATTCTTCCTATCCAAGAACATGGGAGATCTTTCCATCTTCTAAGGTTTTCTTGAATTTCTTTCTTTAGTGTTCTGTAGTTCTCATTGTAGAGGTCTTTCACCTCTTTTGTGAGATTGATTCCCAAATACTTTATTTTTTTCGAAGCTATTGTGAATGGAGTAGTTTTCCTAATTTCTCTTTCTGAAGATTCATCGCTTATGTATAAAAATGCCTTAGATTTATGTGCATTGATCTTATATCCCGCTACTTTACTGAATTCACTTATGAGATCTAAAAGTTTTCTGGTGGAATTTCCTGGTTCCTCTAAGTATACCATCATATCATCATCAAATAGGGATAGTTTGAGTTCTTCTTTTCCTATTCGTATCCTTTAATTTCTTTGGTCTGTCTAATTGCTCTGGCTAGAGTTTCAAGGACGATATTGAATAGAAGTGGTGAAAGAGGGCATCCCTGCCTTGTTCCAGTTTTTAGAGGGAATGCTTTCAGTTTTTCACCATTTAGAATGATATTAGCCATGGGTTTAGCATAGATGGCCTTTACAATGTTAAGGAATGTTCCCACTATCCCGATTTTTTCTAGTGTTTTGAGCATGAAGGGGTGCTGTATTTTATCAAATGCTTTTTCTGCTTCTATCGAAATAATCATGTGATTCTTGACTTTAAGTCTATTGATATGGTGAATGACATTTATTGATTTCCTGATGTTGAACCAACCTTGCATCCCTGGGATGAAACCCACTTGATCATGGTGCACTATCTTTTTAATATGTTTTTGTATGCGATTTGCTAAAATTTTGTTTAGAATTTTTGCGTCGATGTTCATTAAGTATATTGGTCTGAAATTTTCTTTCCTCGATGTGTCTCTGTCTGGTTTAGGAATCAGGGTAATATTGGCTTCATAGAATGAGTTTGGGAGAGTTCCCTCCTCTTCTATTTTCTGGAATACTTTGAGAAGTATTGGAATGAGTTCTTCTTTAAAAGTTTTGTAGAACTCGGCTGAGAACCCATCTGGTCCTGGACTTTTCTTTGTTGGAAGGCTTTTGATGACTTCTTCTATTTCATTACTTGAAATTGGTCTATTTAAATTGTGTATGTCCTCCTCGTTCAGTTTAGGCAATTCATATGTCTCTAGAAACCTGTTGATGTCTTCGAAATTTTCTATTTTGTTGGAGTATAGATTTTCAAAATAGCTTCTAATTATGTTTTGTATTTCAGTCGTGTCTGTTGTGATATTTCCTTGTTCATTCCGAATTTTAGTGATTTGGGTTTTCTCTCGTCTTCTCTTTGTTAGTGTGGCTAAAGGTTTATCAATTTTGTTTATTTTTTCGAAGAACCAACTATTTATTTTGTCAAATTTTTGTATTGTTTCTTTCGTTTCAATTTCATTGATTTCAGCTCTGAGTTTAACTATTTCCTGTCTTCTACTACTTTTGGTGTTGGTCTGTTCTTCTTTTTCTAGGGCTTTGAGCTGTAGTGTTAGGTCATTTATTTTTTTGAGTTTTACTTCTTTTATTAAATGCGCTCCATGAAATAAATCTTCCTCTAAGTACTGCTTTCATAGTGTCCCAGAGATTTTGATATGTTGTTTCTTTGTTCTCGTTTACCTCTAAGAATTTTTTAATTTCCTTCCTAATATCTTCTGTTATCTATTCATCATATAGTAGCATATTGTTTAATCTCCAGGTGTTGGAGTAGTTTCTGTTTTTTACTCTTTCATTAATTTGTAACTTCAATCCATTATGATCTGGTAGAATACAAGGTAGTGTCTCTATCTTCTTGTATTTGCTGACATTAGCTTTGTGGCATAATATATGGTCTATTTTAGAGAAGGATCCATGTGCTGCTGAGAAGAAAGTGTATTCGCTCTTGGTTGGATGGTATATTCTATAAATGTCTGTTAAGTCTAAATTATTGATTGTGTTATTGAGATCTATGGTTTCTTTGTTCAATTTTTGTTTGGAAGATCTGTCCAGTGGTGAGAGAGGCGTATTAAAATCACCTAGTATTATTGTGTTATGGTCTATTTGGTTTCTAAAATTGAGAAGGATTTGTTTATCATACATGGATGATCCACTGTTTGGGGCATAGATGTTTATGATTGTTATATCTTGCTGATTTATGCTTCCCTTAAGCAGTATGAAATGTCCTTCTTTATCCCTTCTAACTAACATTGGCTTGAAGTCCACATTATCTGAAATGAGGATGGATACTCCAGCTTTTTTGCTGAGTCCATGTGCATGGTATGTTTTTCCCCATCCTTTCACCTTTAGTCTATGAGTATCTCTTTCTATGAGGTGAGTCTCTTGCAGGCAACATATTGTTGGATCTTTCTTTTTAATCCAATCTGCCAGTCTATGTCTTTTGATTGATGAATTCAGGCCATTAACATTCAGGGTTATTATTGAGATATGATTTGTATTCCCAGTCATTTGGTTCATATTTAAAATTTTTGACACATTTTGGTTCCTCCTTTATTTGACAGTTCCTTTAATATAATTCCTCCCTTTGCTGATTTGCTTCTTTGTTTTTTATCTCTTCCTCATGAAATATTTTGCTGAGAATGTTCTGTAATGCTGGCTTTCTTTTTGTAAATTCTTTTAGCTTTTGTTTATCATGGAATGATCTTATTTCATCGTCAAATCTGAAGGTAAGTTTTGCTGGGTATAAGATTCTTGGTTGGCATCCATTTTCTTTCAGAGCTTGAAAAATGTTGTTCCAGGCCCTTCTACCTTTTAGGGTCTGGATTGAAAAATCTGCTGATATCCATATTGGCTTCCCCCTGAATGTAATTTGGTTCTTTTCTCTCACAGCCTTTAAAATTCTGTCTTTATTTTGTATGTTAGGTATTTTCATTATAATGTGCCTTGGTGTGGGTCTGTTGTAATTTTGTGTATTCGGAGTCCTATAAGCCTCTTGGACTTGATTTTCCATTTCATTCTTCAGATTTGGGAAATTTTCTGATATTATTTCTTCAAATAGATTGTTCATTCCTTTGGTTTGTTTCTCTAAGCCTTCCTCAATCCCAATAATTCTCAAATTTGGCCTTTTCATGATATCCCATAGTTCTTGGAGATTCTGTTCATGATTTCTCACCATCTTCTCTGTTTGTTCAACTTTGTTTTCGAGGTTAAATATTTTGTCTTCAATATCTGAAGTTCTGTCTTCCAGCTGTTCTATCCTATTGGTTATGCTTTCTATGGAGTTCTTAATTTGGTTTATTGTTTCCTTCATTTCAAGGATTTCTGTTTGGTTTTTTTTTCAATATCTCTAACTCTTTATTGAAATGATCTTTTGCTTCCTGAATTTGCTCTGTTAACTGTCGATTGGTGCGATCGTTCAATGCCTGCATTTGCTCTTTCATCTCATCGTTTGCTTCCCTAATCATTTTAATTATGTACATTCTGAACTCCCTTTCTGTCATTTCTTCTGCCATGCTGTCGTTGGATTTTATTGATGTAACATCTAGATTTGTTTGGGCATTTTCTTCCCTTGTTTTCTCATATTGTTCAGGGATCAGTGGGTCATTAAGATATTGCAGATTTCCTCTATCAACTTATAATGTCCCTGAAGATTGCTAGTATATCCCCTCTTATCCTTCAGTAGCCTGAAGTCTTGGAGGAGGTTGATAATGCAGAGCTCTACGAAGAAGCTGCCTCTCTAGGGGTGGTAACCCTCAGGTGGCGTATATTCCCTGCTAGTGGGCAGAGGTGCCTCCACTTGTTGACCAATGGTCATCCAATGGGGAACTAGACTGTGGGCTGACGCAAGGCCTGTTTGTGCCTATGTCTCTGGTTTTGCCGTCCCTGTGGGAAAACCTCCCCCGGCCGGGAAGAGTCACTCGGTGGGGACGTCTCGCTGGTCAGTTGCCCTCCTAGAGGTTCCCCTCAATCTACACCTACCACCTGGGCTGGGCTGTCTTCCTATGCAACGATCCCAGGGGCCCGGACCTACGTCCTGGGCCTGGGAGCCTCACCCTTCGCAGGCGAGTCTCCTTAGGCTGCCTCTCCCAGAGAATCTCCCCGCAGCCCTGGAAACTTCGCTCCGCCCCTAGGCGTGTCTGTGCGGCTCTTCCAGCAAGAAGCCTCCTAACTCCTGGGACCCTGCTCTGCACCAATCGCCTGGCTATGCAGCCCCTCCCCTGAGCCACCACCTGGAGCCCCGTACAATAGCTCCGAGACCCAGAGACCCGCCACACACCTCCTCCTCCAGACAGCCGCCCGGTTTCCGATGCAGTCACTAGGAGTCCAAACAACTCACGTCGGGTCTCCTCCTCCCGCCAACCACCCGTAGCCCTAGGCAGTCACTCCAAGTCCAAGTGAGCCACCCTGTTCCTCCTCCTCCTCCTTGGGGTAGCCCCCCGGGTGTTCAGGAGCAGTGGCTCCGAGACCAAGTGACTCACCACACTCCTCCTCCAGGCAGGCCACCGGTGTTCAGGAGCGGTCGCTTTTAGTCCAATCAACTCACCACTCGCCTCCTCCTCTGGCAACCACCTGTGGCTCTGATGCAGTCACTCCCAGACTAAGTGTCCCACCGCTCTCCTCCTCCAGGCAGGCCACCAGTGTTCTGGAGCAGCTGCTCGGAGTTCAAACAGCTCGTCACACAGCTCCTCCTCCGGCAACTGCCCGCGGCTCTGATGCAGTCACTCCCAGGTCAAGCAACACGCCTCGCTCCTCCTCCTCCTCCGGGCAACCTACCGGCACTCAGGAGCGCTCGCTCTGAGTTCAAACAGTTCACCATGCAGCTCCTCCTCTGGCAACCGCCTGTGGCTCCAATGCAGTCACTCCTAGACCAAGCATCCCGCCAAGCTTCTCCTCTTCCTCCGGGCAGCCCCCCGGTGTTCAGAAGCGGTTGCTCTGGGTCCAAACAGCTCGCCAGGAAGCTCCTCCCCAGGCAGCCGCCCGGAGCCCCAGTGGTTGCTCCGAGTCCAAGCGCTGTGCTGAGCCCCCTCCTCTACGATGATCCCAGTTGTCCGTGTTTACCGCTCCAGCGGGGGGGAGGGGCGTCTCGCCGATCAACTCCACAAATTCCCTGTGTTCCGGGGCTACCGCCCCATCCGCGACGCCTCCCCAACAGGAGAGACTCACCCGGCGGCTTTGAGTTGGTCCCAAGTCTCTCACTATCTCCTCTTTTGAATCTTGCATCCTGGAGCAGCGTGAAATGCAGCCGCCCTCTAGTCCGCCATCTTGGCCCGCCCACAATGAATAATTTTTAAGTATGTGATAATTAATTATATATAAAAACTTACCTGTGCCACATTGTTCAGATATCTCATCAATGCTCTTCCTGATGTCCATATAGCTCAACATCATTGTCAATGTTTCTGTCAGAGTGTTTTTGGATGGAATTAACATATAAAGCAGTGGACTTTGAGTCAAGTAGACTGCCCTCTACAATGTGGATGGGCCTTATCAGGTCAATTGGAGACCTGAAAAAGAAAAGGGACTGACCTTGAAGTAAGAAGGAATTCAGGAAGCAGATGAATTTTGGACTTGAACTGCACCACTGGATCTTCTCTGGTATAAAATCTACCTGCCCATTCAGCAGATGTTGGAATTCTAGCCTCCATTAATTCTGTGAGCCAATACCTGAAAATAAACTTGTTTTCTAAGAATAAACACTATTGATCCTGTTTCTTGGATGTAGCATGCAATATTATTTTGTTCATGATAATTCAACTGGACACTGTTTTTTTTTTATTTGCTAAATCTCAAAACCCTAGGAGTCTTTGAATATGCAAACTTAATGATCATTTGAGGTGACAAAATGTGCAGGTGTTGATAAAAGTAGCAGATAAATTGGGCAAAAAAGACAAAACCTGACGATAAGTAGTGTTGTGTAATTAAGGGAAAATAGACTTGCTTACACAACATTTGTTCCAAATGAATGTATGCATTTACTGAAGCAGATATGATTACAGATTAACAACTTGATTGGCCTTTGATGTAGAAGCTCTGTTTCCACCAACAAGAGAGTTACAGATGATAATTTAGAGAAGCCTTGTAAAGGTTATTTTGATGTGTACTCTGGCTAAGGATCCATGACTGAGGGGGCAGGTCAAGTTTCACAAGAATTCCCTGCTCCAGGGAGGAAATACAGCTATTAATTATGAAGCAGATTTTACAGAGGAGTGCAGCTACAGGTTTTTCACATTAGTGTCTGGATTCAATTTCAGGACAAACCTGTTAGTAGGATATCACTATCCTCTTTTCATAGTTGTGTGTAAATAAAAAGCACATGCTCCTAACCACAGAGCTAGATGGCAAAGAGGTTGTTGATCAGGTCCACTACCAAACAGAGAAACTTGCAGTGTTGAATTGCTCTGGGATGCAGGGGTGCCTTAATTTTCTGGTAGCAAATCTGTAGCCAAGGTTATCAGGAAACATAGTGCTGTGATGGCTAATCTTGGTTGTCCCTTTAACCTTCCTGCACTTCCAGCAGAGTGACAGGTTTGGTGCCCCTTCCTCTTGTCCTAGATGAGGTTTATGGGCAAGATGGAAACAGAAGCTGTCTGAAGTCAGTGTTTCTTCCATCTTTTATGAAAACTTAAACTCATGAAAAGAATTGGGCTGCTTGCACATGGTAGAGAAGGATACAGAGAAGGGAGAGGCAAGGAAATTTCTTCCAGACAGGAGTGAGGGAGGAGATCTACATGTCCCTCCAGAAGATGAGACCTAAGTACTGCCCCATATGAACACAACAGGCGGTTGTGGATGATTCATCTCAGTCATGTAATAAAATTTTCTTTTAGATGGAAGGATGGATGGAGCAGTTTCAGGGGACCTGAAGGAAACAAGTTAGCTATGGAAAAGATCACCTCAGCCCTAAGCAGTGTGACAAATAAATGACAATGGCAGAGGCCTTCTCAGTCCATAGCAGGAGGAAAAACTCCAACAATGATCATGTTTTTGTCAAAGATGATCATTTAGTGTTTTTAGTAATTACACTCTAGTTAAAATTTATTATCTCTTTGCTAATGTGTATCCCCAAAACTACATGATGAAAACATCTGTTTCTGTATATCTGTGCAATGTTTTTCCCAGCTCAACTCAAAGTGGATCAAAGATTTAGGTACTAGAACAGTGATCCTGTGCCTAATAGAAGAAAAACTAGGCCCAAATCTTCACTTTTGTGCATTTCTAGCAACAAAGATAGTGTTTTCCTCATTATGCCTCAGAATATGTCCTGGAACAATTATAGCATTTGGCAAACAAACAAAATCAAGAAACAAAAACAAATGTGGCCAATGAATTTGTAGTTAATGCTCTTTAAATTGAAATTCTGGAGTCATGAGAACTGCTTATGCAGCTGAGAAAGAACAAATTGATATAAGTTCTTTGCAGACACTTGCCAACATCTAAGGGAAAATCTCCAAGTGAGGCGCCATTAGTGGTTGCATTCTAAGTCTTCAATACTCAGAGCCTCAGACAAATGTATGGCAGAGGCCTTTATGGTCATCAATCATGCTCAAATTATCAAAACCCCAAAGCTGAATTATTAGAGAGATCTCAGAAACACTATGTTCAGTGAAGAATAAAATCAATAAGTAATATATAAGTATATTACTTATGTAGAGCTTAAAATAAGTAAAACAATCATGTGTTTTGTTTAGGAATATAGTCACAAGTGACTAAATGTGTAGCAAAGCATGAGAATGTCAAAAACATATTTTGGATAATGGGTCTTTCTGGGGGTGAGGCATCCACAGAGTTGTTCAGATCACTCTAATGTTTAACTTTACAGTCTTGGTTGTGGGCATATCTTCTTATTATGTTTTATATTATACCCTTTCAAATGTCTGAAATCTAACATATTTACATTAAAAATCTCTATAGGGCATTCATAACCATCAACTTCATCATGCACTAGTAAAAAGTTATCATGTGGTATATTCTCTCTGAGTATCATCTGCACACATATATACTGTACATGCAATGAATATGGATGAATTTTCTGCCGTTGTGTAACCACGTGTAGTGCTTAACATCTCTCCCCATTCAATAGCTCATAGATCTGTAGGTCAGAGATCTGTTACAGTATGACTTTATTATGTGCTTAGGGTCTCACAAGTGTGGAAAAATCAAGGTAGTGGTGGAACCCCTACTGAGATCTCAACTGGAGGCTCTGGGGAATAATCCAATTCCAACATCATGCTTGTTGCTACAGAAATTATTTACTTGTGACTATCAGGCTGAAGTTCTCATTTTCCTTATGACTGTCATCTGTGATGGTTCCTTGCTCCTTAGGGACTACTCCAATTCTCTGCTGTGTAGCCACCTTAATATTCCAGCCAGCAATGGTATGTTGAATGATTCCTGTGCTGTGAACCCCTGACTTCACCTCCTCTGAACAGTCAGGAAAAAAATTCTCTACTTTTAAAGAGCTTGACTGAGTAGATCAGGCCCACACAGATAGTCTCTCTTTTGCTACATGACGGAACACAATCATGGAAGATATATCATATTCACAGGTTCGACCCATGATAAAAAATGAGATGATTACACAAGGGTGAAGGTCATTGGAGGTCATTTTAGAATTCTGCTGACCACATAGAAATTCAAACCAAATTTTTACAACAAAAATGTCTTGGCTTTGGAAATGGGAAAAAAATAAAAATCTCCAGTTCTACCCCTAGGAAAATGACAGTTTCTGAATGGAGAAATTCCTAAGTCAAGGAAATTAGCCAATATGGTCATCACAGAACTAGTATATAAATCTACATACATTGACAGGCACAGTTGGGCACAGTTGGGAAATTACTGATGTACAGGGAAAGGGCAGGCATGTCTCTTAAAGAAACCTTACATTCAGCAGTCAGAGCATGTCTGCACCTCCCAGGATTTTAGAGAAGGTCATGAGACATAAATTGTTTCACACCATGTTCTCACTTTACTCTGCCACTATTGAGATGAAAATGTCCATTTGTTCTCATGTTTCCTCCTCTCTGTTTTCTCATGAGGCAGAAGGGGATATAAAGCCAAAACCATGCAAAACAGTATTTCACTTAAGGAGAAACCATTAAAGAGATCTAAAGAATATAAAACCTACCAAGATACCAGAATAGGAGATAACAGCCTTCATTTCTCACAAAAATACATAGACAGTCATTCATGAATCACAGTGGAGCAAAAAAAAAAAAAAAAAAAAAAACCTGGAGAATATCATCCACATCAAAAAGCAAAAAGATTCTCTAATGAGACTGGTATACCTTTAGACGTCTGAAGATGGCTAGGAGCAAAGAAGAAAGTCAGAGGTTATCACTGTCAGCCACAAAGCAGGAATTATCCTTATTCCCAGAGGCCAGTTCCACAGAAGTTTCCAACATCTTGTTCACCACTATGTTTTCAGCCATTCTTGTAAGAGAAATCCAGAGAGAAGGCACAGATACATATGCCTCCTGGCAACACAGGAAGTGTCCACTGTTGAGCTACATTGAGAAAGGAGCCACCACTTTTCTCATCCTGATCTCATTTCCAGATCTGGAGCCATAATCATTAGATGACTGCTTACACTCTAGACCCAGGCTCTGTGGCTGCATTGTATCCACCCATACCTCAGATATCAGAGCCACTGCCACAGTGATTAAGTCCATATTCTGGTCCCCATAGTCAAGGCTTCACAATGCATTACTGTGTTCCAGGTATGAATCAGTCACCACAGAGGGCAAGGCCCTGCCCTAATGACAGAGCCACTCAAACTTTGTTCACACTTGTGCTTCCATTCTTAGCTCCCTGATTATTTGACAAATATCTGGATGTCCTGTACTCCACCAATGCAGCAGGGGGGTGCTTGTGCACCACGTATCAGGTTCCTTATCACTCTGGATATCAGAGATACAGCCCTCTGTGTCCCCTTGTACTTCAGGCCTCAGCTTCAAGGCCGCTCCACCAACACCAGTCATCAAACACCAGTGTCACTATAATTACAAGCCAAACCCAGCATCAAGAGGAATCCTTCCAATAGCAGCAGAATAAACACTCTTTTCAAGCACAAATAGAACATTCTCCAGGATGGATTACATGTTATACCTCAAGACAAGTCCCCCAAAGTTCATAAGATTGAAATCATATCAAGCACCTTTTCTGACCACACTGTTATGAAACTAGAAATTATTAACAGGAGTAATTTCAGAAAATTCACAAACACATGAATATTAAACATGCTCAAACACCAATCAGTCAAAGAAGAAATTAAAAGGAAAGTTTTAAAATATATTCAGACAAACAAAAATGGAAATATAACATACCAAAATTTATTGCATGCAGTGGAAGCAGTTCTAAGAAGAAAATTTATAGCAGTCAATGCCTACACCAAAAAAGATCTAGCTGGGTATGGTGGCATGTGCCTGTAATCCAAGCTTTCTCAATTAAGTATTTTTAAAATAGTCTTTCATAATTTTATCCCTGTTTGGTATTACAGTTCTAACTATTCTCTCTGGTAAACATGATACTATGTTAAAGTTAGAGACACTGCAATGACAGAATTAAGCAAATTTGAACCAGAGAATTAACACTTGTTGAAGACCGACCACATGGAGTAAATTGGTATTTCCAGATTTTTATTAACCAAATCTTTAAAGTGATACTATGAAGTAGGCAGACATTAATTCCTTCATACAGATAAGGAGATGGTCAGGCTCAGAGAATAAATGCTCAAGGACTTCCAGAGAGGCATCAAATGGACACTGAGACTTGAAGGCATAATCACCGACAAATACTAGGACAATGTGAACATCAAAATATGTAAGTATAACAATAAATGATAACTGAGCGAAATAGCAATCTATGAATCATATTAAAAAATAAAACTCTAACAGTCAAATGTCAATTAATAAATCCAGAAGGAATGACAGAATTATAAAAGCAATGCTTCAGAACTATCATAGTAAGAAATGATTCAAGAAAGAAGCAAAAATGAATGCTCAGTCTGCACCAAATCCCACAGAAGTCACTGAATCACCATGGTAACCATGCTGGACATGTTAAAAAAGTTTAAAAAACCAACATCTTCTGTTCATTTTTTAATATGCACAAGGAAATGAAGGTGACTGAAATAATACGTAATAATTAACCTAAAAAATTTCTCACAATAAATATACCTCACAGCTTCAGCTATATACATACACAAAATATATATTTTATGCATACACACATGTTAACGTACATACATACATGTTCCTTCTCTAATTTTCTTACCACCAAAGAACCCAGGAGTTTATCAAAGTAGATTTGTTTGGGGATAAAAAGGGAAAAGTCCACAATCCAATTCTAAAATCAGAGCTACTAAAGTATTTCATTTTAGTGATTAATTCCTCCAGAGATGACCTACAGAAGTGTGTCAGGGACATTTTCTCCTTAATTTCAGTGTATTGCCAATAATGCCTAAAAACTGATAACAAAAATTCAGGTAAATGGATGTCATGATGTCTCAACTGACTAAGCCACACTGCCCAAATATTCAGTCAAGCATTATTTTGGATGTTTTTGTGAGGGTGTTTTTGAATGAGATTTACACTTAAATCAGCAGACTCAGTAAAACAGATTGCCCTCCAAAATGTGAGTGGACCTCACCCATCATTTGGTGGCCTGAATAAAATAAAAAGCTGATATTCCTCAAGGAAGAGGAATTGTGTCAGCTTACTCTTCAGAACAATATAGGTTCTCCCTAGTCAGTAAGTAGTAGACTACTTTTGAACTCAAACTTCAACTCCCTCCAGAGTTTAAAGTCTGCTGGTCTCTACCATCAGATTTTGGACTCAACAGCCCTCTACAATCTTATGAGTCAATACTTTAAAATGAACATCACTCTCCAGGTGGCATGGGAGACAGAGTCAGGAGGATCATAAGGTCAAAGCCAGCCACAGCAAATTAACAGGGCCCTAAGCAACTTAGTAAGACCCTGCACCTAAAATTAAAAAAAGAGAGGTGCTGGGAATGTGACTCAGTGGTTAAGTGCCCCTGGGTTCAATCCCTGGTACCTAAATAAATAAATAAATAAATAACAATCTCTCTTTCTCTATATATCCCTATTGTTTGTTTCTCTGGAAAATCTTGACAATACTGATGTGATGTATTAAGTATCTTCTCTATCCTTGAGTAGCCAAAAAGTTCCCCACAACCACTGTCAAACACTTGGTTTCTGACAGATCAGTGAAAATACAACATATAGAAAATATAATTTAAATACTGCCATTTAATCCATACTGCCAAAAGCACTATACATAGCTGTGTGCTGTGTTGCATGCCTGTAATCCCAGTGGCTTGGGAGGCTGAGGCAGGAGGATCACAAGTTCAAAGCCAGTCTCAGCAACTTAGTGTGATCCTAAGCAACTCAGTGAGACCCTGTATTTAAAATAAAATATTTTTTAAAAGGAATGGGATGTGAATGAGTGGTTAAGTGCTCCTGTGTTCAATCCCCGGTAATGCCTACCAGCACCAAAAAAGAAGTACTACATAGATTTAATAAAATTCCAATGACATTTTTCATAGAAGTAGAAAAACCAGTCACAAAATCCATTTGGAAAACTAAGAGACCCAGAATTGCCATACGAATCCTTAGCAAGAAAAGTGAAGCAGGAGGCTTCACAATACCAGCACTTTAATTATGCCACAGAGCTGTAGTAACAAAAATTACATGGTATTGGCACAAAAATAGATATGAAGACATAAGATACAGAAACAAATGCACATAAACACAGTTATACTAAACAAAGGCCATAAACATACATTGGAGGAAAGATAGCCTCTTCAACAAATGGTGCTGGGAAAACTGGAAATCCACATGTAGCAGAATAAAATTGAACCCCAATCTCTCACTCTGCACAAAAACTCAACTCAAAGTGAAACAACAACCTAGGCATTAGATCAGAGACCCTGCACCTACTGGAAGGAAAAGTAGGCCCAAATCTCCATCATGTTGGTTTAGGAACTGACTTCCTTAACAAGATTCCTAAAGTACAAGAAGTAAAATCAAGGATCAATTCATGGGATGGTGTCAAACTAAAAAGCTTCTTCACAGCAATGGAAACAATAAATAATGTGAAGAGAGCCTACAGAATGTGAGAAAATCTTTACCACCTGCACCTCAGATAGAGCATTAATCTCCAGGATATATAAAGAACTAAAAATAATTAACACCAAAAAACAAAAATAATAATTCAATCAATAAATGGGAAAAAAACTGAACAGGTACTTTACAGAAGAAGAAATATGAATGGTAACAAATATGCAGAATATTTAACATCTCTAGCAATTAGAGAAATGCAAATTAAAACTACACTGAGATCTCATCTCACACCAGTAAGAATGGCAATTATCAAGAATACAAACAAGGATATTGGAAAAAAGGCTCAATCACACATTGCTGGTGGGACTGCAAATTGGTGCAACCACTATGGAAAGCAGTATGGAAATTTCTCAGAAAACTTGGAATGAAATTACCATTTGACCAGCTCTCCCATTCCTTGGTATATACCCAAAGGACTTAAAATCAGCATATTACAGTGATGCAGCCACATAAATGTTTGTAGCAGCTCAATTCACAAAAGTTAAACTACGAAACTAATCTAGGTGCCCTTCAAAAGATGAATGGATATAGAAAATGTGGTATATATATGCAATGGAATATTACTCAGCCTCAAAGAAGAATGAAAAAATGGCATTTGCCAGTAAATAAATGGAACTGGAAACTATTCTGCAAGTAAAATAAGTCAATTCCAAAAAACAAAGGCTGAATGTTCTTTCTACTATGTGGGTGCTAACACACAATGGGGAGGGTGTATGGAAGAATAGAAGTTCATTGGATTAGACAGAGGGGAATGAAGGAAATGGAGGGGGAATGGGAACAGAAAAGACAGTAGAATGAATTGAACATAGCTTTCCCATGTTAATATGTGAATACATGACCAGTGAAACTCCACATCATGTACAAGCACAAGATTGGGATCCTAAATTATACTCCATGTATGTCAAAATACACTCTACTGTCATGAATATGTAAACAGAATAAAATAAAATAAAATACTGCCATTTATAACAGTATCAAAGTGTGAAATATACAGAGATAATCTGTCCACATATGTACAAGGTCTATAAATTAAGCCCTACAATTCTTTTCTGAGAGAAGTTAAAGAATACCTAAATAAATGGAGAGGCATACTATCATCATAAGTCAGAACGCTCAGTATTGTTAAGATGTCTATTCTCCTCAAATTGAACTATAGGTTCAGTTCAATAAAAATCCTGTGGTATACTGGTCTGGGACTATAACTCAGTGGTAGAGAACTTGCCTCAGATTGTGTGGGGTACTGGGTTCAATCTTCAGCATCACATAAATAAAATAAAGGTACTGTGTCCATCTACAACTAAAATTTTTTAAAAAATTCTACCATATATATTTTAAAGAATAAATTGACAGGCTTATTCTAAAAATCATATAGACATGTAAAGGACCCAGACTATGAAAAGGAAAAAAGTTGAAGAACAAATACTACTCAAGATTCATAATGAACTTACAGTAACCAAGGCAGTGTTGTACTGGCATCAAGAAGGAAATATATATCAGAACAACAATTAAAGAATATAGAAATAGATTCATGCTTACATGGAAAACTGATTTTTGACAAAGAGGCAAAGGTAGTTCAGAGGAAAAAAAGATAATCTTTTCAAGAATTTTTTTCTGGAACAAGTACATTTCCATATGTACAAATTAAATTGTAACCCATTTATCATACCATATACAAGAGTAAACTCCAGATAGAGCAAAAACCTAAATAAAAAAACTAAAACTATAAAATTTATAGGATAAAACACAGGGGAAATAATCCTTATGACCTTGGGTTACATGAAGACTTCTTACATATGATACCCAAAGCATAAGTGAACAGATTAATAAGCTGAACTTTCTCAAAATCAAAAACATCTGTCCTTCCAAAGACACTTTTTAAAGAATAAAGGTAAGCCACTAACTGGGAGGAAATATTTGCAAGTTATACATGTGAAAATATTTGCATCCAGGATACATTAACTTTCACAAAGTTTAAATAAGAACACAGATCCTCCAATAACTACACAGGCAAAGCATTTTTTCAGAAAATACAACAAAGAAGATATACAAAAAGCAAGTAAATACACAAAAATATGATCAAGTCAGGCATGGTGGTGCATGCCTGTAATTTCAGCTACTCAGGAGGTTGAGGTAAGAAGATCATGAGTTTCAGGCCAGTATGGGCAACTTAATGAGAACCTGACTCAAAACAAAATAAAAATGGCTGAAGGTTTAGCTCAGCAGTAGAGCACCACTGGGTTTAATCCCCAGTACCAGAAAGAGATAGAGAGATAGATAGAGACAGAGAGAGAGAGAGAGAGAGAGAGAGAGAGAGAGAGAGAGAGAGAGAAAAGAAGAAGAAGAAGAAGAAGGAGGAGGAGGAGGAGGAGGAGGAGAAGAAAATATGTTTAAAATTATTAGGAAATGTAAATGAAAACTACAATGAGATACCATTATGTCCCTCTGAAAATGGCAGGAATTAATAGGACTTGTCATACCGAGTGCTCTCTAGGTAATGGACAGTGGAACTCTTATACACTCTTGGTGGGAGGAAATGGCATGACCCTTTTGGAAAATAAGCTGTCAAATTCTTACAATGTTAATCTTACATTTAGCAAATTTTCTAGCCATTGATAGTACTCCAAAATATTTTCCCTAGAGAAAGTAATAATTGGCCGATCGGTGGAGGGCAGGGAGGAATAAATATTTAAAAAATGTTCACAGCAGCTTTCATTAAAAAAAAAAAAGACTCAAGGGCTGAGGGTAAAGCTCAGTAGTAGATTGTTTGGCCTAGCATGTGCAAAGCCCTAGGTTTGATCCTCGGCACCACAAAAATAAATTAAACAAAATTCTTAATTAAAAAGACTCAAAATGGGAACAACTTAAATGATAACACAAATGTAGTATGCCCAGGTCATGGAATTTTACCCAATAACAAAAAATAAGATCTACTCATATATGAAACTATAAGAATAAATTTATAAGTAATTAGGTCAAATGAAAGACGGCAGACAAAAAAGAATAATCAATGTATAATTGTTAATTTATAAATTAATTTAATTTATAAAAAATTAAAACCAATCTACAGTGACAAAAGATCAGTGTTTGCCTGAGACGGGGGTAAAGTGGCATAAATAAGGAAGCTAGAGATAGGTAGGTGGAGGGAATTACAAAGGGGCATGAGGAAGATTTCTGAGGTGATGATTATGTTTATTATCTTGACTCTAATACTGAATTTATCAGTACACATGTATGTTAAAATTTACTAAAACATATATTTTAATTATGTACAGTAGTCTAATGTAATTAAATAAATCAGCCCAATGGTTCCTACTATTATTCTGTTATATTAATGGATCTATCTACGTTATGATCAAATTGGTCCATGCTACATATGACCACAATGGAAATGATCATTTGTCATCATACGATGATAAAATTAATGCCTGTTTTCTTTTGAAGTATAGAAATAAAAATATTGTGTTCTGAGAAAGTAATCATGATATTTAAGAGTAACTGGTTATCTTAGGGAATGTAACATTATATTTGTCATTCTAATACAGTAAACTCTACATACAATAATTCTTATTTTTGAAAATATTGATTTTTAGTTGTTAATATTTCAACTAACATTTTGAATACTTCTTACTTAAAAAACGTCATTAAAAAGTAGAAAAAATTGCAGTCACCAGGAAAGAAGTATTACAATCTCAAATTTCTAGAAAGACCTAAAATTTCATATTTCCACACCCATTAGAGTGCTACACTATCTGTACAGATACAGGAAAAACTAACCTCAAACACACTTCCTCCCATACTTTTACTCAACATTACACTTCTGATCCCAGGAACGTGGACTTTGGTTTTTTATTTTTAATATTTTATTCCACCTACCATGCAAGCAAAGCTGCAGTTCTGTACACTAGCTGGATATCCTATAATTCAGTTCAGTACTTATAAAACAGTTCAATACTTAGCTCACAGGATGAGGGTTCAGTCTTGAAGACAACATCTTCTACACTTTAGATGCCAATCACAAGCCCAGGTTGTTTTGTCTGTGTTTCTGAACTACCAGCTATAAATCAGAATTTGAGTAATCCCCTTCTCAGGTTTGATTAACTTGTTGAGAAACTCACATAATGGAGGGGAACACATTTACCAGTTTATTATTAAGCACATTACAAAGGACACAGATGTAGAGATATGTAGGACAAATATGGGGAAAGAGACCTGGAAATCCCATGCCCTCTCCAGGTCTCACACTTCAGGAATCTCCATCTGTTCAGCTATCCAGAAACTCTCTAAACCCAGTCCTTTTGGATTGTTTATAGAGGCTTCATAATGTAAGTACAGTCAAAGTATGGACACCATTGAGAAATGTAACTGGAAAAGGATATGATCTAGTGCTACTAGACTGGGTAGAGAAAACCAACAAGGCCTATTGAGATTTTTCTTGGCATCTCTGTATAGCATTCCTTTATCCATGGTATGGGGCAGGACTCTTACTGACATGAGGGTCAAATAATCTACTATCAGATCAGATAAGTAAGAGAATTTCTTTATGGCCAGCACCAAGACAGAGGAAGAATGGAGACTCTATGATATGCCTTAGGGAAGAGAAATTCTAGTTTCTGAGCCAAAAACTATGAATATGGATATATGGATATAGATATAGATCAATAGATATCTCACATGTGCAAATAACTGATTATAATTTTTACAGTCAGAATATATACATTTATGTGTGTGTGTGTGTGTCTGTGTGTGTGTGTGTGTGTACTACTGAAAAGACAGTCAGGCATGGTGGTGCATGCCTGTAATCTCAGCTACTGGTAGGCTAAGGTAGTATGATCACAAGTTCAAGGCCAATCTCAGAAACTTAATGAGATGCTGTTTCAAAATAAAAGGCCCTGCAAGAGACTCATCTCATAGAAAGACACACCCATAGACTAAAGGTGAAAGGATGGGGAAAAACATACCATGCACACGGACACAGCAAAAAAGCTGGAGTATCCATCCTCATTTCAGATAATGTGAACTTCAAACCAAAACTAGTCAGAAGGGATAAAGAAGGACATTACATGCTGCTTAAGGGAAGCATAAATCAGCAAGACATAACAAACATAAATATCTATGCCCCGAACATTGGCTCATCCACGTACACCAAACAAATCCTTCTCAATTCCAGAAATCAAATAGACCACAACACAATAATACTAGGCGATTTTAACACACCTCCTCACCACTGGATAGATCGTCCAAACAAAAATTGAATAAAGAAACTATAGATCTCAACAACACAATCAACAATTTAGACTTAACGGACATATATAGAATATACCATCCAACAAAGAACGAATACACTTTCTTCTCAGCAGCACATGGATCCTTCTCTAAAATAGACCATATTTTATGCCACAAAGCTACTGTTAGCAAATACAAGAAGATAGAGATACTACCTTGTACTCTATCAGATCATAATGGATTGAAATTAGAAATAAATGACAGAATAAAAAACAGAAACTTCTCCAATACCTGGAGATTAAATAATACACTATTATATGATGAATGGATAACAGAAGACATCAGGAGGGAAATAAAAAAATTCTTAGAAGTAAACGAGAACAATGACACAACATATCAAAATCTCTGGGACACTATGAAAGCAGTACTTAGAGGAAGATTTATTTCATGGGGCGCATTCAAAAAAAGAAGTAGAAATCAACAAATAAACGACTTAACACTACAGCTCAAAGCGCTAGAAAAAGAAGAGCAGACCAATACCAAAAGTAGTAGAAGACAGGAAATAGTTAAAATCAGAGCCGAAATCAACGAAATCGAAACAAAAGAAACAATTGGAAAAATTAACAAAATAAATAGTTGGTTCTTTGAAAAAATAAATAAAATTGATAAACCCTTAGTCACACTAACAAAGAGAAAGAGGGAGAAAACTCAAATTACTAAAATTCGGAATGAACAAGGAAACATCACAACAGACACGACTGAAATACAAAACATAATTAGAAGCTATTTTGAAAATCTATATTCCAAAAAAACAGAAAACCTCGAAGACATCAACAAATTTCTAGAGACATATGAACTACCTAAACTGAATGAGGAAGACATACACAACTTAAATAAACCAATTTCAAGCAATGAAATAGAAGAGGTCATCAAAAGCCTACCAACAAAGAAAAGTCCAGGACCAGATGGGTTCTTAGCAGACTTCTACAAAACCTTTAAAGAAGAGCTCATTCCAATACTCCTCAAACTATTCCATGAAATAGAAGAGGAGGGAACCCTCCCAAACTCGTTCTATGAAGCCAATATCACCCTGATACCTATACCAGACAGAGACACATCGAGGAAAGAAAATTTCAGACCAATATCCTTAATGAATATCGACACATAAATTCTCAACAAAATTTTAGCAAATCGCATACAAATATATATTAAAAAGATAGTGCACCACGATCAAGTGGGTTTTATCCCAGGGACGCAAGGTTGGTTCAACATTCGGAAATCAATAAATGTCATTCACCATATCAACAGACTTAAAGTCAAGAATCACATGATTATTTCAATAGATGCAGAAAAAGCATTCGATAAAATACAGCATCCCTTCATGCTCAAAACACTAGAAAAAATCGGGGTAGTGGGAACATTCCTTAACATTGTAAAGGCCATCTACGCTAAGCCCATGGCTAATATCATTCTAAATGGTGAAAAACTGAAAGCATTCCCCCTAAAATCTGGAACAAGGCAGGGATGCCCTCTTTCACCACTTCTATTCAACATCGTCCTTGAGACTCTAGCCAGAGCAATTAGACAAACCAAAGAAATTAAAGGGATATGAATAGGAAAAGAAGAACTCAAACTATCCCTGTTCACTGATGACATGAATATATATTTAGAGGAACCTGGAAATTCCACCAGAAAGTTTTAGACCTCATAAGTGAATTCAGTAAAGTAGCAGGTTACAAGATCAATGCTCATAAATCCAATGCCTTTTTTTACATAAGTGATGAATCTTCAGAAAGAGAAATTAGGAAAACTACCCCATTCACAATAGCATCAAAAAAAATAAAATACTTGGGAATCAATCTCACAAAAGAGGGGAAAGACCTCTACAATGAGAACTACAGAACACTAAAGAAAGAAATTAAAGAAAACCTTAGAAGATGGAAAGATCTCCCATGTTCCTGGATAGGCAGAATTAATATTGTCAAAATGGCTATACTACCTAAAGTGCTATACAGATTCAATGCAATTCCAATTAAAATTCCAATGATGTACCTTACAGAAATAGAGCAAGCAATTATGAAATTCATCTGGAAGAATAAAAAACCTAGAATAGCTAAAGCAATCCTCAGTAGCAAGAGCGAAGCAGGGGGTATTGCAATACCAGATCTTCAACTCTACTACAAAGCAATAGTAACAAAAACGGCATGGTATTGGTACCAAAATAGACAGGTAGATCAATGGTACAGAATAGAGGAAATGGACACAAACCCAAATAAATACAATTTTCTCATACTAGACAAAGGTTCCAAAAATATGCAATGGAGAAAAATAGCCTCTTCAACAAATGGTGCTGGGAAAACTGGAAAACCATATGCAATAGAATGAAATTAAACCCCTATCTCTCACCCTACACAAAACTCAACTCAAAATGGATCAAGGACCTCAGAATCAGACCAGAGACCCTGCATCTTATAGAAGAAAAAATAGGTCCAAATCTTCAACTTGTTGGCTTAGGATCAGACTTCCTTAACAGGACTCCCATAGCACAAGAAATAAAAGCAAGAATCAACAACTGTGATAGATTCAAACTAAAAAGCTTTCTCTCAGCAAAGGAAACTATCAGCAATGTGAAGAGAGAGCCTACAGAGTGGGAGAATATCTTTGCCAACCATACTTCAGATAGAGCGCTAATTTCCAGAATCTATAAAGAACTCAAAGAACTCTACACCAAGAATACAAATAACCCAATCAACAAATGGGCTAAGGAAATGAACAGACACTTCACAGAAGAAGATGCACAAGTAATCAACAGATATATGAAAAAAATGTTCAACATCCCTAGTAATAAGAGAAATGCAAATCAAAACTACCCTAAGATTTCATCTCACCCCAATTAGAATGGCGCTTATCAAGATTACAAGCAACAATAGGTGTTGGCGAGGATGTGGTGCAAAAGGAACACTCATACATTGCTCTTGGGGTTGCAAATTAGTGCAGCCACTCTGGAAAGCAGTGTGGAGATTCCTCAGAAAGCTTGGAATGGAAACACCATTTGACCCAGCTATCCCACTCCTTGGCCTCTACCCAAAGAACTTAAAATCAGCATACTACAGAGATACAGCCACATCAATGTTCATTGCTGCTCAATTCACCATAGCCAGATTGTGGAACCAACCTAGATGCCCTTCAGTTGATGAATGGATAAAGAAACTGTGGCATATATATACAATGGAATATTACTCCGCAATGAAGAATGATAAAATTATGGCATTTACAGGCAAATGGATGAAATTGGAGAATATCATGCTAAGTGAGATAAGCCAATCTCAAAAAACTGAAGGACGAATGATCTCGCTGATAAGTGGATGAGGACATATAATGGGGGATGGGAGGGGGGTTAGCATTAGGTTTAGGGTTAGGTTTAGGGTTAGGGATAAAGACAGCGGTAAGAATGAAGGAAAGAAGGACTGTATAGAGGGAAAAGAGGGGTGGGAGGGGGGGAAGGAAAAAAAAATCAAACATCATTGCCCTATGTAAACGTATGATTACACCAATGGTATGCCTTGACTCTATGTACAAATAGAGAAACAACATGTATCCCATTTGTATACAATAATAAAAAAAAGTGAAAAAATAAATAAATAAATAAATAAAAGGCTAGGGATGTAGCAGAGTGGTAGAGTGCTTGTGTAAGGCCTCAATCCCCAGCACTACAAAAAATTATTGCAAATTCATATTTATCATTATTTTTCCCCAAATAACTATTTGTTAGTTACTAATAGCAAGTGAACTATTCCTTGCTTTGTAAAAAATACGGCATTTCTAACATGAGCCTCAATGGTTGCTATAAACCACATCATGCTGAAGGAATGAAATCCAACCTGTTAATAAACCTCATCAAGGATGAGATCAAAGTAGATTCTCTATTTCGTGACTATTTTGTGAACCTCATGTGTGCTATTCTACCATATACTTCTATTTAGATCTATGAATTCACTTGAGCCAGGCATTATATCTTACCAGGGATGGAAGTGTTGGTGGTCTCCTGAGCATTGCTGCCCTTCAGATCTTCAGCAGCAATCATGACTCACATCCTCAGAAACTGTCTTCTTCAGACACCTCATATGAGCCATATGAGGAACTTCCAGGAAAGAAAGAGAATACAGAAATCACTGTGCCTTATAAGAGTAACTATGTGCCTGGCACCATGCTAGACACTAGGTCAATGACCAACAACACTGATACAATTGGGTAGTGATCATAACAACCAGAGGGTACAATGGACTTCTCATTAAACTTTTTCCTTCTCCTTTCCCTAATAACAAATTTGAAAAAGAGTAAGTGATCTGAATTTATACAGGCATTTGTGATCCCACAATATTCACAGGGTCTGTGGGTGAGCATTCCCACCCCCATTTAACAGAGGAGAGTTGGGCTCACAGAGGGCCATTCCCTGTCTTATCCTTCTGCACATCACCTTAACATGCAAAGTAGATCCAGGACATCCTTCACAGGACATAAAGCTGCCTGGAACCAAGAGGATCCCACATCTCTCTCCCTCTCCAGTCAGCAGATCACATAGTCCCAGAGAGGTAATGAGGTGACAAGGTTAGGGGTCCCTTCATCTCTCCACACCACATGGGGTGTCAGTCCCCACAGTGGAGCACCCACACCCTCCACTGAGTCCAAACACCAGAAGGTGGAGCCATGTTCTTCTCACCAAATCACTTGGATCTCTTAAAAAGTCACCATGGTCGACATGATGATGTCAGGTTACTGTGGTAACTCCAATGAGCAAGCTGTTTCTCCCACACCCAAAATGCTTACACACTCCTTCTCTCACCTTTCTCTGATAGCAAAAAATGCCTTCCTTCTGCATCCCCACATCTAAGATGAGTGCCAATTAGATGAACTAATCTGGGACACTAGCAGTGAGTGAAATTCTGGTCTGGTTGTGGGAAAAAAAAGTATGTATCTGTTAACAGGAATTTATTTGCTTTAAAAATGACCAAGGGGAAGCGTTATCCATATAGACACTGGAAGATATCTTAGGACTCTTGCATATGACCTATCCATCTGAGATCAAACATACAAAATTCACACACCAAGCTACGTAGTTTGCCATCCTTGGTGAAAACTAAAAGAATGCCTCTAATTCCTTGACTAAATGACCTAGAAAAGCTTTTTCAAAATTTATAGAATATCATTTAGGAATCTCAGAATTAGTTCAAAAAAGCAGGGTTGGAATATTATTTAGTAAGCAGAAACTTATCCAGGTATTCAAGTCAACTATTGGATTATCCTAGGGAATGTTTACCTGCATTCCTGATACATTCTTCCATGTGGAAAGGATCCATGACAAAACACATCTAGTCTCTACACACTCATTCCTTCTTTACCATGGAAATCACTAAACTAATAAGTGAGTTGGGAAGAAAAGGCAAGAATTGCACAGTCTAGGTCTTCTCCCTTCAAAACTGTTGGTTGTAATCTTGTCTTATCCACCACATGGTCTGCCCTCAGGGATAGTTTTTACAATAGGGCCACAGTTCACCTCCCCTGTCATTGTCTGTCTCCCCAGATTTTCTGTGGTCTTGTTCCCAAAATCTTGAATCTTTAAGAGGGTCCCAAAATATACCCTTCCCTTAGTCTGGATTTGAAACCAAGTAAGAATTATGATAAAATTTCCTTGAGAACAATATATTAACTTTATTCCTTACATATGAAAAATTTCATTGATTAAAATATAAATATATGAAAATATTCACAACATAAACACATGAGAATAATCTACATATGAGAACATGACAGATTACCTGACAAGTGAGCTTCCTATCAACAAACCATAGTACTGGATAGACTCATCCACCTAGCTGTGCTGCATAGACATAACCACAATAGTCAAGAATGGTAATGCATATATACCTGCTATTTCCAGAAGGAGTCCTGCCTACATGAGCTCAAGGAAAGTGCCTTCCTAGTCAAGGGTAACTCAATAGCAGGACAATGTGTTTCAGGACACCTTCTTTGAGGAATACTTCTTGATGTGAAAAAAATGCCTCTCATTCTTATTGCACACACACCAAACTTCTAAGAATATGGCTTTCTGTGGACCTTATAGAGTCACTTAGAGCAGCACTGTCTTATTCCTTTAACAAGCACAATTATAGTTGAAGTGTCATCTTATTAAAGGGGATTAGAATTAATTTTTAAATTCTAAGAGTAGAGTGAAAATCGTAAAGTTTCCCTTAGAAACCCTTTAAAAAAGGAATTGATGAAATGTTTCAAAATCAAAACTCACACATAAACTCAAAGGTAAACTATAGTTGAAATTAAAACAAATCCCCCCTCCAGTTTTCAAGAATAAGAGAATCCCCTTTTCATTCAGTGATTACAGACCACAAGAGGAAAAGCTCACAAAGTCACATATTTTGGATTTCTATTTCTCCTTAACAAACAACCCAAAACAATAATCATTGATTATGTCACAGGAATCTGTGTTGACTGGATTCAGCTGGGCCTTCTCTGATCCATGTGGTTGCTGTCATCTGGTGCTGCAGTCATCCAGAGAGCTCCCTCACAGGTATGACAACTGGTACTGGCATCTCCTGAAAACAGGTACGGAAACTGATTAGAGCACCTCTGCTCTCCTTCACAAAGCCTACCTACATAGGGCCAACAGATTAAATTTAACCCAATTGATTTTGAACACCAAATAAACAACATATAATTTTTATTCACATGCAATATCATTGTGTTTATCTGAAATTCAAATTCAGGTGGATGTCCTATGTGTGTTCCTATTTGTTAAATATGACAATTTTGGGGAAAGACACTCTGAATCTCTAAGTTTAATGAGCATCTGAGACAATACTTCCAATTTGGCATTTCTGGGAAAAATAAGATCACACTGCAAATAAAGAAAAAAAATCTGATAATATCTAGTGCTAGTATTATGAGAGGGAAACAGTAGCATACAGTTTTCATACCAAATAGGGTTATCCATCTTCTGAGGCTCATATTAATATGAATTAATGACTTGAATGATCCTGAAACAGAAGCTCTGTTTCCACCAAAAGGGAAGATTCAACTGTAGCTTTAGAAAAGAATTTCAAGGTGATTTGGACCTGAAATCTAATTAAAGGGCTGACAGGGAAGGTGAGGAGCAACATGAATTCCCTGAGAAAAATAGCCAAATTTATGAAGCAGATTGTTTAGAGCCTCTAGATCCAGGTTTATCATGTTAATATCTACAATTAATCTCATGAAAACCCTTTGGATGAGGTATTGCTATCTTTTCTTCATGGATGAGTGTGACTACAAAGTATTTACTTAAACCACAGAACTAGATGGCTAAGAGGTTGTTCACCAAGACCATTACCAGAGCCAGTAAGAGAATCTCCCTGCTGAGCACCTTGAGTTGCTGGTGGCAGACCTATAGCAAATATGCCAGGACACATCCTTCTGGGAGAATTGATGTGTTTTCCCCATGCTCATCTTATAGCAGGGAGCTCAGGTTGGTGCCCCTTACCCTTTCCTCAGAGGAGGTTCATGGCAGGGCTGGAAGCAGAACTGTCCAAAGCCAGTGATTCTTTTATCCTTTATAAAAACATAACTCATGGAAGAATGGAACTGTTTGTACTTTATAGGAAGGTGAGGATCTCTGAAGACAGAGAAGCTAGGAAAAGGAATTTCTCTAAGATAGGGAGAATGGGGGAGGTATAAGGGTCCTTCCAAGTGTAGAGACCTGAGCACTACTCCATATCTATACTTGAGTAAGCTCTGTAGATAGCCCATTAAAGCTGGGCCTCCACTCATGAAAGATTTTTCTAGCTAGGATCCAGAGATAGATGGAGGAGGAAGGGAGTTCCAGATTTTCCCTTATTGCAATATAGCTTGCATTCTCAGCAGATGTGGTGTCATGAACAAGGGTCTCAAAACAGGTACTTTGGGTCAAAATTTTCATAGATATTTCAATGGTTTGAGATTCCCAAAGGTCTATAGTACATACACAAATATATACTACATCTGTAATATTAAAGTTTTTACATTTCACTGTTAAGTGGGGATTAGTAGAGGAAAATGGTCTAAAAATGTTCCTTAAGGGAAGGTAATAATGAAATAAGGTTTGACAAAAACTATACATGGCCTTCTCTCTTGATTACTCAGCAACCCTTTTGTTGGTAATGGGAATAGGAGTAGTGAGGTTGATGATAATAAAATCATAGAAATAAAATTCTGCCTTTGGGGTCAAGTGACTTGGATATGGGAATTATGTAAATTGGACTTTTTTTTTAAGGTAGCAGATAGAAATAATCAGAAAAGCAGGTATTTCCTGTGGAGAAAACTGGAAATTATTGTTTTGATCTCAACATGTAGACTGTATGACCAAAGAAACTGGACCATAAAGCAGGAAGTATAAGGGGAACTAATAAAGTGAAGTTTCTACTTATATATTAAGATGAAATGGATGGTGCCATATGTCAACACTATGTTGAAGTGTTGACCTTATATTTTCTTCTAGCACTTGCAAAGTTTCTGGTCTAATTCCTAGGTCTTTGGTCCACTTTGAATTGACTTTTCTACAGAGTGACAAATAGGGATCTAATTTTATTCTTCCACATATGGATATCCAGTTTCCCCAGCATGATTTGTTTAAAATGTTATCTTTTTTCCAACACATGATTTTTGGCATCTTTCTCAAGGATCAGATAACCATATGTGTATTTGTCTGTATATCTTCTATTCTATTCCATCAGTATTCATTTCTGTTTTCATGCCAATATCATATTGTTTTTGTTACTATAGCTCTATAGTGTAATTTGAATTAGTTATTGTGATGCAACCCACATCACTTTTATTGTTTAGTATCATTTTCCCTATTTTGGGTCTTTTATTATTCTGTATGAATTTTAGATCTCTTTTTGCTCCTAAATCTGAAGAAGTAAAACCAAGAATCAATTAGTGGAATGGCCTCAGATTGAATATCTGCACAGTGAGGGAAACGAGCATGAAGAGAGAATCTGCAGAGTCGGAGAAAACACTAGCCAGCTACTCTTTTGACAGGGTATTAATAATCATAATATATAAAGAACTAAAAAAAACTTAACAGTTCCCCCCCCCCAAAAAGTAACCAATAAATGGACAAATCATCTGAACAAATATTTGTCAAAAAAAGAAATAAAAATGGCCACAAATATATGAAAAAATAATCAACATTCTTAGCAATCAGGGAAGAGCAAATCAAATCTACACTAAGATTTCATCTCACTCCAATGAGAATGACAATAATCAAGAATACAAATAACAAAAATCACTGGCAAAGTTGTAGAGAGAAAGGTACACTCATGCATTGTTAGTGGGACTGTAAACCAGTACAACCATTTTGGAAAGCAGCATGGAGATTCCTCAAAAGACTAGGCATAGAACCACCATATAACCCAACTCTACCATTCCTTACTACTTATCTGAAATATCTAAACTCAACATTCTACAGTGATACACATACCAACATGTATATCAGTGCCATTCACAATACCCAAGTAATGGAACCAGCCTAGTTGTCCCACAACAGACAAATAAAGGAATATGGCATATATACACAATGGAGTTTTACTCAGCCATAAAGAAGAGAAATTATGAAATTATGTCATTTTCTGTTAAATGGATGAATCTAGAGATCATCATGCTAAGTGAAATAAGCCAGACTCAGAAAGCCAAGAGTCAAATATATTCTTTCATAATGCAGAAACTATAGAGAAATAAGGAATTCAAAAGGGGGAATTTCATGGAAATAGAAGGAAGAACAGTGGTATATAGGAATGAAATTGAGGAGAAGGGAGGAGGGATGGGAAAGAGGAGGAACTATGGAATTAAATTGAGCAAATTATTCTATAGACATGTATGAATATATCACAATGAGTTCCACTTTTATGTATAACTATAATACAATAATTTAAAATAATAAATAAATAGAAGGAAGACTAGTAGAATAGAGGAAGAAAAGTGGGATAGGGAGGAGGAGAGAAAAAGCAAAGGTACTGAGGATAGAAATGGAGCAAATTATGTTGTATGCATTCATGAATATGTAAGTATAAACCCAGGTATTATATATGACTACAATGCATGAATAAAACATTTTTTAAAAAACTTTTGTAATGACATCAACAAAATCCCACCTCTCAAAATGCGTAAGAGATGGACTGCAATGGGGCACAGGGGAATTTTTTGGCATGATAGAACTGTTATATATCTTGGTTCTGGGGATGGTTACATAACTGTAAGCCCTTTTCAAGACTCACAGAACTACACACTAAAAGAGTGAATTTTACTTTAAATATTAGCTTAATGAAAATAATTTAAAAAGCATGCATCTTGTTATGTGAAGAATATAATAAGTAGATCAGTGCTACTCTGTGATTCCAATTTGGCATCTTAAAAATAGTAAACTTCTGGGCACAGTAATTCCTGTGCATGCCTGTAATTCCAGCAACTCATGAGGCTGAGGCAGGAGGATTGCAAGTTCAAGGCTGGCCTTGGCAACTTACGAAGGCCCTAAGCAACTTAGTGATTTCCTTTCTCAAAAAAAATGTTAAAAAAGGCTGGGGATATTGCTCAGGTTAAGTATCCCTAGGTTTAATTTCTGGTGTAATAATAATAATAATAAAGAATAAGAAGGAGGAGGAAAAGGTCAATATATTTATGAATGCTTGTGCATTTCCTGCATAGAAAATTTGTATGCCAAGTACAGGCCAAAAACTCAAGTATGAACCAGAAGTTAGCAGTGGTTACTTCTAGGGAATGGAATGGAGGAATGATGGTCAGGAAAACAGTTCTGATTTTGTCTAGCATTTGGGGCATTTAAAGACACATAAATTTATAAATTTAAAATCATTTCATAAAAGCATCTGTGGAAGATATTCTCATAAACAGTAGGGTAATGAGGAGAATAAAATTATATTCAATATTCACTCAAACATATTTGCCTAATTCTTTGCTCTATTAAAATTAATATAGAGATGCTAATTAATTCCATATGGTTTGTGATGTAAAAATGCAAAAAAAATAAAAGTCATGTTTAGTGAGATACAGCTTAAAAATTTAAATAAATGTGATCTATGTTCCTTCCAATCTACAGTTCATCAAGGGAAAACATCATGATCTGGTGAATAATAATACATTTTGAAGAACATCAGAATAACTGGGAAACGGATTAATGCATACACTTTTAAGAGGGTAAATGACATGGGGGAAATTGTGGGGTTTTTGTCACAAAGAGAACCAGAATTTTTAATTGTTTTAGCTTGTTTCAGAACCATACAAGGAAAGTGGGACCATATGTCTCAGTGACTTCTGCCCTCCCTTAGTAGGGCTGATAGTTTGACTGGAACTCCATGAAAGATAACCTATCCCCTCATCCCTCTTCACCTCAGGTAATCCATTCACTTGGGTAGAATAATTAAGAGAGTACCACCATCCAACCCAAATCCTGTCATGTGTCCTCATCACCACTGTCACCAGACCAATATGAAGTTTCTATAGTGAAAATCTAATGTTTTGTTACTTCAGGCTACTTCACATGGTGTCTGAACTGTTTTCAACTCTGAATGTGGCATTTTTACCATCAGAATCCAACATTTTTTTAGGTTGCCAAAAGCAAGCAGGATCATCTGTTTACAAACTCACCAGTGCCTTGCTAGAGGTCAGCAAGTAAAATGCAAACTATGGACCCTAACCTCTAGGCCCTGTGTGCTCTGGACCCTGCCTTCCTTACTATCCTCATCTGGAGCCATTCTCCTTCTCACATTAACTCTGCTACAGTGACCTCCCTCCATCCCAAATGGGCCAAGCTACTTCCCACCACAGAGCCTTTGAACACTCTGTCCACACTGCCTGCAACTATATCTTTCTCCTCTTGCCATTTAAATGTAATTTCTTAAAGGAAATTTCTGAGCCCTCCTCCCATCTAGATTTCCAAATGTTGGTCTCTAGGATGTTTGACTCCACACCATAAAATCCACTTAAACAAAAGTGCTTGACAAAAAAGTAAAAATCAAATAAAACAGATGGCAGAGTAGCATAGTAGCTAGTCAATCCAGGTCCCATGCTCCCATTAACCTGGTTTCTGGTGTAGTACACTTTAGTAGGTGAGGATAGGAAAGAGGAAATGATTCATTCACAATGCTGTCAACAGTGAGGGCTCAGGCACTAAAATTCAGTCAGAGGTACTGACTCTTGTTTCAGTGTCCCTTCCCAAAGACACATAGTCATCAAGTGCATTATTTTTCTGGAGTTCCAAGAATATTCCAACTCTTAAGTTGTGAACCCACCTGAATAAAACATATGAAACCCAAAAAATCAACAAAGGTACAGCTATTCAATACGAAATGCTAATTTTTCTCTCTTGTTACACTCTATCACACAACTCATTCTAAAGCATTTTTCCTAAGTTTTGTTTTATTTTTACTTAGAACATAATATTTGTACACATTTATGAGATGGAATGTGATATTTCTATACATGTATACAGTATGTCTTGATCAGGATATTTGCCATATTCATCACCCCAAACAATTATCATTTCCTTGTGAGAACATTCAAAATTCTGTCTTCTTTTGACTTAGAAATATGCAATACATTATTATTGACTATCATCACCCTATTATACAATAGAAAACCAGAACATTTCGCTCCTATCCAACTGTAACACTGAACTCATTAGTCACCTTCCACAGCATTCTTTATCACAGAAATGACCTTGAATCTGTCATATAATAGGGTTTAGTATGTTTATTTTCCTTCTTCTTTCAACTTTCCCAAAATGTCAAGACACAGTGATGAATTTGAGGTTAAAACAAAATTTATTTTACAAAGAAAGAATAAAAAGGAAACAAACATACTGCCTATATGTTCTAGATATTCTATTTAGTTTCAGGATTCCTTTTATGCAGATTATAAGAATAAGACACTGAGAGGCTAATTATGGGTTTCAAATTTACACAGCTACTAAAAGAAAGCTGCTATCATAATTGCCATGTGTTTGACTCAAAGACCTGTGTATGGAACCAAGCACATAGCCTCCTGTTTAAATGGAAAAAAGTAGAATAATAGGACCTCCTATACACAAATGTGATCTGGTACATCAACTTTGCAAAGATTTTTCGTCATGCTTATCTGATAACACCTCAAATGAATCCACAGTTATATATCCAGAACAGATGTGCACAAGATCTGTATAAGACCTCTGCACAACCTTTTTAAAACATCACAAATCTGAAAGCAACTGAAATGTCCACCAAGAGATTATTCCAGATAAATAAATGATACTCCAATCATACAGTAGAATATATCAATAAAAATGAATGAACTAAAGGCTACAACAATTAAAATATAGATGAAACTCAGAAACAAAATGTACAGTGAAAACCATAAGTTACACAGTAACAACTGTTTAAATAGCTTTACCTATACTGGTAGACCTTTCTATGAAGTGTTGTTAACACATATATATTTGGAATCTACTCCTGACTTACCTAATCTTTACACTTGATATTCTCTTGATATATATTATTACTGAATGTTAAATATACATATATTGAGTTATATCCCTGAATTATTATGTTATATCTCAAGATATTTTCTTTATAAAATATTCATCTACTTTTTGTAAAAAGGTATACCATTCACTTTACCAAAAATATGCATAATATTTATCATTATATACATTTTGCTTTAAATTTTGTGGATTGGTTTTATTGCCTTTGTTGCTGCAGAAACAAATTTCCTGTCATTTGCATTATTCTTCTTATAAAATCTTAAGTAATTTTAATTTAGAAAATTACTATCAATGAATTTACCATAGCCATTTTAACCCTCCATCACCTACAAGTAGTTTTTGTTTTACTCTAAAGATTGCCTGAAAACTCCACAATCAGCAACAGGCAAGTTTGTATCTCCAATAAATGAGGACAGCCTCAGAGCCCTGTGGAAATGGATGTCACACAAAGGCATGTTGACAGATATGACCAGTAAAGAAACAAAGAACTTTTGGATTCAGAGAGTACATTACTTTTATAGACATTAAAATGCATCCAACTTGGAAAACAGATTGTTTTTCAAAGATAATTGTAAAATTATCTGTTTTCAGGCAAAATGATCTAATCTAATGTATAGAAAAATCTAAGGTTTCCATTAAAAGGGAGCTGGGAGTGTAGCTCAGTGGGAGGACACAAGTTTAGCATGCATTATGCCCCTGAGTTCTATCCCCAGTGTGTGTATGCACACACACACACACACACACACACACACACACACGTACATACACATACACATACACACACACACACACACACACACAGAAAAAATTCCATAAAAGAAATTTTGGATAAACAGGGTGGAGTACACCTGTAATTTGAGCTATCTGGGATACTGAGACAGGAGGATGACCAAGTGTGAGACCAACCCATGCAACTTAACAAGACACCATCTCAAAATAAAAAAATAAAATGGGCTTGGAATGTGACTCACTAGTACATTGCCCATGGGTTCAATATGAATTACCACACCCCCTCAAAAAAAAACCTGTTGGGATTAATAAATTAAAGAAATTAAAGATACAAAATCAGCACATAAATATGAGTTGCATATATATATACACTAAAAATATACAACTTGAAAAAGATATTAAGAAAACATTTCCACTTAAAATAGCGTTAGAAAGAATAAAATACTTTGGAATACATTTAACCAAGGTGGCAAAATATATTTACATTAAAAACTACAAAATATTTTTGGAAGAAACTAATGAGAAAGAAATGGAAGGCATCCCATGTCCACATATTCAAAGACAGTATTAAGATGCAGGGCCTTCATGTGCTAGATAAATAGTCAACCACTGAGTTTTATACCCAGTCCAATTTCTGTGTTTTTATTGCTCCAAATATTCCTATTTCTGCTTTTTTAAATATTACCATTTTTACTTAAAGGGCACCCAAAAAAGCCTGATGCTTCAAACCTGAGAAATGTAACCAAAAAATTAAACATTGCATCAACTTTATTCCTATAAAGCTGATTTTGGAAATTTGACTTTGATATACTTGCACATGAGCTTCCTAATAATGATCCCAAGAACTGGGCAGACTTTCCACCCAGCAAGACTGTTTTGGAACAGTCACAAAGGCCAAGAACTACAAGACATCCCTACCAACTTTGTACTGAAGGAGTTCTAGCTGTGTGTGCCTAATGAAAGTGACTTTCTTGCCAAAGACTACCTCTGTAGCAGAAGACAGCGTTTCAGGATAACACTTCTTAAAGTGAATACATGTCCCTTGTCATTATTGTACACTTATCACACAACCAGAATATTCAGGATTGTTATGATGATTATTATGTCCAATCTGATCTATAGATTCAATGTGAAATGAGTAAGAATTCTATCAATTTTTTCAAAAGAAATTGATAGACTGATTCTAAAATTCATATGAAAATTTAAATGTCCTAATCTATGAAAAATAAGTTTGAAAAAGCACAAAGCATTGGACAAACTAAACATCATTTCAAGACTCAGTATAAAACAACAGCAATCAAGTCAGTGTGCTCTTGACATCAATGCAGAAAAGCAGATCAAAAAAAAAAAAAAAAGAATCCAGAAACACATCCTCAGATATGTAAAATAACAACTAATTTTGAGAAAGATACAGAAGCAGTTGAGTTGAGAAATGATATGCTTTTCAAAATTTATGGTGGAACTTTTGGATATCTGTATGACAAACATAAACTCTGATTCATATATTGTACTACATATAAAGGTAACTCAAAATGGATCATATAAAACAAACAGCTATAAATCTTCTAGAATAAACTCAGGAGAAAATCTTTTGCCTTCTGCCTTAGAGGTCATTAATGAGACACCAGAAACACAACCTATTAGTAAACAAATCAATAAAGAAGGTTTCCTCAAAATTGGAAATATCAACTCTTCCAAAGACACTGTTGATAAAATAAACAGAGAAGCCACTGACTTGCACAAAATGTTTGAAATTTATATATCCAATAAGACTTATTTTAAATGATAGAAAATCTCTCAAAAGTCACTGAAATAGAAAAGTAAATTTTACCTCTTCAAGGATCAGATCAAAATAGTTTCTCTGCTTTCTGGCTATTGTGTGAACATTGTGTGTACTATTCCACCATATACTCTTGTTCAGATCTATGATCTCACTTTAGCCAAGCCTTTAAAGCTTACTGGGGATGGAAGTGTTGGGGATCTTCTGAGCACTGCTGGAGCAAAAGCTTCAGGAGCCTTCATGATCCACATCCTCAAAAACTGTCTTCTTCAGAAACCTGAAATGAGCTCAGTCACCAGAGGAAGGGCTGTCCAGGGGAGACAGAATCCAGAAGTTATTAAGTTTTGTTGTAATAATTATATCCAAGGAACTGATATCGCCATTTACCGATGACGAGTTCTGCTCCTTCTAATGTTGAAGATTGAACAATAGAGAAGCATGCCAAGGCAAGCATATTAAGCAGGCTTTATTTAAAGGTAATAATACAGACTTCTCCTTGCAGCAAGAAGGGGTCCATGGCTGATGTTCTAAAGTCCCAAGAAGTGAGTGCACCCTTCATCTTTTATAGGTTAAATTCTCTTTTGTTCTCCAGTTCTCTCCCCCTTATCTCTCCTTCCTGCCTATGGGACTAGGCCTGATTTTGCATTAAATGAGAAGCCATGGACAGGGGGAGGGCCAAGGGATTCAGGCAGGTAGGGGCCCAGGGGGCATTGATTAGCAGCTCCTTGCTTGCAGTCCTTGATAAAGGCAGGTAAATTTGGTAATCAATGGGCTCCAGAGATCCTTGACATTCCATTCTTCCAGGGGAAGTCTCCAACTTCCAGAGGCAGATGGCTTCATGGCTTCATTTCCTTGAATTGACCAGATTCCCTATTTCTACACTAACTACCTGTCCTTAATTTTGACTTCAGAACCGTGCTAGGTACTGAAGTATTAGCGATCCTGTTGTGGAAATCTCAGTCCTTGTCCTGGATATCAATTCAATAAGGAGTACATGGTTTTGAGAAAAATAAAAATAAAGATTTGTTTGTTGCTTTGCTAGCAAAGGAGAAACACAGGGGACTCCTTGCCCAAATGTTGTGATTCTGCCCATCTAGGAAAACAGAAGACTTTTAAAGAAGCTATTCAAAGACTATGTTCCAGGTGTGCCCTGACAGGGGTTCCCAGGGTGCTCAGAAGATGTTAACATTCATTTGCTAATTTGGGAGATATTCACGTGCTAGATCCTCTGGCAATCATTTCCTTCCAGTGGAGAGCAGATAGCTCAGGGTAATCTTGTTCCCTACCTCCAGGTTAGGGAGGGGGAGAGTGAGAAGAGAAGAAGAAAAACTTGTCCCTTTTAAAAATGAGTCTCATATCAGCGAGATCATTCATCCTTTGGTTTTTTGAGATTGGCTTATCTCACCTAGCATGATATTCTCCAATTTCATCCATTTGCCTGCAAATGCCATAATGACACATAATGGGGGGTGGGAGGGGTTAGTGTTAGGGTTAGAGTTAGGGTTAGTGTTAGGGAGGGGGGCAAGAATGGAGGAAGGAAGGACTATATAGAGGGAAAAGAGGGGTGGGAGGGGTCGGGGGGAGGAAAAAAATAACAGAATGAATCAAACAACATTACTCTATGTGAATTTATGATTACACAAATGGTATGCCTTTACTCCATGTACAAACAGAGAAACAACATGAATCCCATTTGTTCACAATTAAAAAAAATGAGCCTCAGAGCTATATTCAAAAGGTGAAGTGGCATGCTGTTACAATTCTACAATAAACACAAAGTAATGGGGCTTACACGTGTAAGGTTACAACAATCTCATTGGTGTGCATTCCTACCCCAATTGTACTGAAAAGAAGCTGGTTTCTGAGAAGACTGTTCCATCTTAACCTCCTGTGCCCCACTTGTTGTGCCCAGCAGCTTGAGGCCCCACAAAGACCACCAGAGACCATGATCGATGCAAGCAACAAAGAGTCATTTATTAGCAAGCTTGAGCCTGGTCCTCCTTGCACTTGGTAACCAGTTACGCTAAGAGGCCCCGAGCCCTTGTTTAGCAGGGTTTTTATAATGAAAGGTAAGCAGTTTTACAGTGTTCTTTTTAATTGGTTAACATATAAAATTGTAAAGCATGTTAGTTTAAGTTCTGGGTCTCCCTGACCTCTGAGAGGAGGGTCGTCATTATCTTTAAGTTTGCTTTTTGGGTCAGCCACCTGGCCTTTACAGGTAAGATAAGAGACAAAATATAAATTCTTTGTGGCTTTTATGAGGTGTTGAGGGCAGTTTGGGAAGAGCCTCATATTTACACAGGTGCGAGCTTTTTCTATCTTTTCATTCCCCCCTCTCCAAGAACATTTAGAGAGCCAATCTTGGGTCTATATTGTTCTAATTCTTGCTGCTTAATGGGCTGACATTGGGCCTTTAGCACCATTAGCTGTACTATATTTATTCTATTTTTAACAAAAGCAATTAACTTATTGATTATACAAGGTCCTATAGTTAAAGCTAGTAGCAACAATATTAGGGGTCCCACTGTAGCGAATACCAGAGTAGTTAACCAAGGGGAAAAATTGAGCCAGGATTCAAACCAGTTCTGACTAGCTTCCCATTCTTTCTTTCTGTTTGTTAGTCCTTCTCTGACTTTTGCCATGGATTCCCTCACTACTCCAGAATGATTAGCATAAAACCAACATTCTTCTCCCAGGACTGCACATAGACCTCCTTGCTTACAGTATTTAAAGGCATGTAAATTTGGTAATTAATGAGCTTAGGAGATCCTTAACATTTTATTCTCCCAGGGGCAGTCTCCAACTTCCAGAGCAGATGGCCTTCATGGCCTTCATTTCCTCAATTTGACCCAATCCCATATTTCTATACTAACTGCCTGTCCCCAATTCTGACTTCATTTACCCCTCTAATACTAGGAACTCCTTCACTGCTGTAGGGAAAATGGGCGATGATCAATCTGGCTTCTTCGAGCTGGAAGTGGGCAGCGTGGGGCAAGCAGTTTGGAGTTCCCTTTTTAGAAATTGGGTCAACTGAGGGGTCCAAGGTAGAAATCCGGTTGGGGAAGAGCAGGCTGTAAAGGCATCTGGGGATGGGTGCTTCTATGAGAGAAGAACAAAAAGACATGAGTACTGAAATGAGATTGATATAATATAAATGTTGCAGAATCTGGAACATGCCAATGAATATCATAAAGATGAGAGAAGTCAGTAATTCCTCACCAAGGGGTGAAAGAACTGAGAAGTTGTTCCCATAACAAGGCCTAGCAAAGGCTGGAGGGGACAAAGCCTTTATTTGGGGACTTTAACATTGTCCAGGTTATCAGGAATGTAAATACAATATTTAACTCTTAATGTCATTGATGTCCCCAGAAAATATAGTTAAGCTACTTAATGTCATCTGATTTTTGTACAATATCCCTTTATTGGTATAGCCTGTGCTAAGTAGAGATCTCTATATTTCTGTTACTTAGGGCTAGATAATCATACCAGCAAACATAGATTAAGCCTACCTGTGACTGTAGGCCTTAAACTGACTAAAATCTTCTGACTCTGGCAGTTTCCCTTGATAGTTATCAGGCACATTTGCCTAAGAATCTTCCTTTTGTAGCTTCCACTCAATTTTAGTGGGCTAACACAAGTGTACATCTTAAGTTATTTTTAACTATTATTTCTTTTAAGTGCCCAAGAATGGCCTTATTTTGGTTTTAACTGTTTTGATGGGTGTCCAAGATCAAGCTGGTCAAATTGACCTGGTTCCTGTCTTGTTAAAGAGTCAGCTGAGTTTCCACAGGGGTCACTCATAGAGAACTTAAGAGCAGATTCTTAGCTCCACCAGTGCCATTGATTAGGCAGGGTCTCCTTGATGAGGTGGCTTCCTTTGTAAGCATCAAGGTATGTCTCCCTTTTTCCATGACCCTCCTCTGCAGCAGATGCACTGAGTGATTTTTCATCCTCTAATCTCAACAATCTCCTTGATCAGGAGGTTGTGTGACCCAGAGATGCAAAGCTCCTTAGAGAAGTTCTCTTGTTCCCTTGGTTCAGGCTGACTTTGAGGGCAAGATACTGATTTTTTTTTTCTTGGCCTCTGTATTTAATTCCAATTTGTAAGTTTGATCTTAATCATCCAGCAAGCCAGTCTCACCAGTCATAAAGTAAGAGTACTGGACTTTAACTTTAATGTCCATAACTTTACAGTCATTTACCCTTTTATTAAAGTCCTACCACATACTATCTGTTTTGAAAGTAAGGGCCTATTATCACAAGTTACCTAGGTTGTATGTTCTGGAAGCAGCTACTTCTGCAAAACAGTAACAGGCAACAGTTTTACAAAATGAAATTAGCAAGAATAAAAACATATTTAGCTTGTATAATAGTTATCTTGAATTTTGGCTGAGTTCTACATTATATACCCTGTTTGAGATCACAGTAATCTTTACAACAAACATCAAACTTTTGAGAACAACTTTAAATGAGTTAAAGTCTGGCTTACTTTGGAGCCATTCTAACGTGCAGCAGGGTGAGGCAGAGCCATATCTCAGGTAAGGCAGGGCTCTTCACAAATCTTAAGTAAAATGTTCTAATCCTAAAGCTAATTTTTACCCCTTTTGCCATGACCAGCATGACCAAATTTTCAAGTTCAGTGAGGGTCAAAGGAGTATTAGAAAGTAAAGTTTTATAAACACAGATTTTGAAGATTAACTTGAGATCAGATGAAGTTCTGTTCTCTGATGGAAATGCAGACCTAAAGGGTTATGTTAGCAATCTTTATACATGTCTTATTATTAGGTTAAAGACTATGTAAGCATTATTCTTTGTTGTTTTCAGGAAAGCTACAGAGACTAGAACACCTAAGTAACTTTTTTCCACAACTGCAAAATGCAATGTTAGGAACTCTGTGTAGCTCTCAAAGAAGTCCACTGTCCAAAGTTACTGTAAGGTGGGCAGGAACTAGAGAAGGGAACTGATGAAACACTGGTTATCTAGCAAAACAATTTCTTTCTGCCCAAGAGCTGTGTGCCTGAGATCAATGTAAGAGCTGATAGGACTCCTGTACAGAGCCTCCCCAGGGAGGTTACTGCCACAGGAGTTAGGCAATTGTGCTCCTACACAGGAACACTCCCAGGCACCAGGCATGCTAGGCATGAGGTCAGAGACCCCAATCTCGGTCACTGCTGTCCCATTTTTGCTATTGTGCATTACACTCTTTCTTAAATGTCATTTTAAGAAGTTTACATATATTGATTTCTGAATCCATATGAACATTAGTTAACACAGTCTAACATTATATCCCAAACAGGAATCAAAGAAAGGCTGAGAGAGCTTTTAACTTTCCTTTTGTGTAGCGAAATGCTTTCATCTTCTACGATATGAACCTTTAAACAAATCAGGCTGTCACTAACTCTTAGATATACATTTACATTTAAATTTTTATCTCAGCGAAAGAAGTAACCAATTTTACATATACCTTACTAATAATAGGTCCCATAATAGAACATTAAATGATAGAAATAAATCCCCAATAAAATGTACTCTTTAAGTCTAAAATTACCATTACAGACAAGTTTATTCTGGAGAATAGCAGCTTGATAAATTTCCTGCTTTAAAAACTTTTATACATGGAAAATATGAATACATTTTATATACAAAGAGTGACCATTTTACAATTACCTTGACACTTTAATCTCACTAAATTTGGTTTTTAAAGAAAAATTTAGACTCTGTAACATAGTACAATACTCTTAACAGTTGTTTAACCATAATTGTATAAACCCCAATTTTTAAGACTAATTGTTCTAAAGAATAAAACTGAATAGACAAAAAGTTAAGAGTAAATTACTGTTTCTAAGAAATCCTTGCCATTTTACCATGTCATTTTACCATATAGGTTAAACTTTGGCTTATATCAGAACATTAGTATTTCACCTTAGGAAAAACCTTAAATAGCTTCAACTGTCTCATATACATACAACCAACTTAGTTACACACAAACTTGTTGAAACTTGCCCTTTACTTACACAGACTTTCTTAGCACTTACTTAGACCCTCATGTATTCCATCACACAAGCACTTTCTTACCCAGGAACATTTCCTTTTCCTTTATTAAATATATTTCCATACCCAGAACCTTTTATTTTCTCTTTCCTATCTGTTGACCCCTTTTTGTCCACATTCTGAAACAACTCTTATGAAATTCTGAAATTTTTGAATTTAGACAAATTACTCCAATTTAACAAGATAAAATACTTTGTTGTTTATAGTACTCTAACTGAAACACAGTGAGAGGAGAATGGTAACTCTAAATCCAAATCCAAGAGCTCCTTGTACCTTTGCAGAACTGGAGGGGGAGCAGGAGGAAGTGATAAGGGAGCAGATGGAACACTCACCTTCCGTGTTGGGGTTTTACCTGTTAGGACATAACTCTTATTAACCTTGTTTTTAGTAATGACACAAAGCAATGTTAAACACTTTAATTTACCAACCTATGAAAACACCAATAATGTTTAAGTATGTTACTCCATGGAATTTAAGGACTTAAGAGTACTTGATGTTACTTAACAATTAGCATTTTAAATTTGCAAATTAATCAGATGTCACCAACAAACACATTTGAGTAGTCCCATACATGTTAAATTTAATTTACTTATTTTGAAAAAACCAAGATATCAGACAAGTGTCCTGAACAGTATTTACTGTCTCTTTCCTGTTGAAGAAAAGTCCTAGAAACAATTGATATTAGACATTTTATTAACATCAATATTTTATTAGCTTGACCACCTAGAGATTTGCAAGTTATTTCTAAAGACATTTTACTTTTATTAGTTTACCCAATTCAAATCTAACCCCCTTAAATCATGTGAATAAAAGGATTTGGATCCATTTTTAAATTTTAATTTTAGGAGTGCTCAGTTTTGATACAGACAAAACATGACATCAGATAGCACGACACATAAATAACACAAAATCAAAGGTCTTGTAACTTTATCTCCATTGCAATGTAACAGATGTTTAAAAATAACTCTAGAGTTGGATAAAAATAGAACTGATCAAAAAGAAAAAAATCATTAACCTAGGTATGTAAGATCAAAATTATGAGCTCAAAAACACAGCATTAAAGAAAAACAAAACAAAACAAGAATCCTAGAAAATGAGTTAGTTCTGTGTAGCAGCCCAGGAGTTTAAAATGGACACCTTTTTTTCCTTCAGGTCACCCCCCTTCCAAGACTGAGACTGCTGCAGTCTACATTCCAACAATGCAGGCTTCAGCAAGGCCAGGCAGGGGGGAGAGGGGGATCACCTAGGACTTTTTAACCCTTTTTCTTCCTGGTTGAGAAATCAGGTTAGGTTTGAATGCAGAAAATCACAAAACATTATTTCTCGCTACTTTTGAGGAATGGAGCTGCTGAGCTCTCTGCCCAGGGGGATTGGAGTAAACAAATCTCTCAGGAACAAGGAGAAGGACTGTAAAGAACCCTGCAATGAGTATCCCTAAGCCTAAGATCGGATTAACACAATAAAGAATTTAATATGAGACAAGAGTAAAGACCGTACGGTACAATACACAGACAGACATATAGCGCGGTAAATCAAAATTGGCTAGTTGGTATTTTGTCGACAAAAACAATTTCCGATTGTGACAAAGAGTCACCCAGATGCAACACAAGGGCTGCCCAGATGCAACACAAAAGTTGCCCAGATGTGACAAAGAGTCGCCCAGATGCAACACAAAAGTTGCCCAGATGTGACAAAGAGTCACCCAGATGCAGCACAAAAGCTTTCCAGATGCAACACAAAGACTGCCCAGATGTGACAAAGAGTCACCCAGATGTGACAAAGAGTCGCCCAGATGCGAAAAAGAGTCGCCCAGATGCAACATAGAGGCTGCCCAGATGCAACACAAAGGTTGCCCAGATGTGACAAAGAGTCATCCAGATGCAGCACAAAAGCTGCCCAGATGCAACACAAAGGTTGCCCAGATGTGACGAAGAGTCAGCCAGATGCAGCACAAAAGCTTCCCAGATGCAACACAAAAGTTGTCCAGATGTGACGAAGAGTCACCCAGATGAGACAGAGTCGCCCAGATGCAGCACAAAAGCTGCCCATATGCAGCACAAAAGGTTTCCAGATGCAACACAAAAGTTGCCCAGATGTGACAAAGAGTCACCCAGATGCGACAGAGTCACCCAGATGCAGCACAAAAGCTGCCCAGATGGGTCGAGGGGACGTCTCCCGAGACCCTGCTGGGGTCCTATAGCGCGTCCGCCAGGACTTTGCCAGCCCAGAACCAGAACCTGCAGGCAATCCAGACCAGAAAAAATGCGGCAATGCCTTACTCACCGGCCGAATGTGTCACTTATGACTCTATGATCAGGTGTCTGGGTGGGCTTGGGGCATCCCGGACGAGCCCCAAGATGTTGTGCCCAGCGGCTTGAGACCCCACAAAGACCACCAGAGATCACGATCAATGCCAGCAACAAAGAGTCATTTATTAGCAAGCTTGAGCCTGGTCCTCCATGCACTCGGCAACCAGTGATGTTAAGAGGCCCCGAGCCCTTGTTTAGCAGGGTTTTTATAATGAAAGGCAAGCAGTTTTACAGTGTTCTTTTTAATAGGTTAACATATAAAATTGTAAAGCAAGTTAGTTTAAGTTCTGGGTCTCCCTGACCTCTGAGAGGAGGGTCATCATTATCTTTAAGTTTGCTTTTTGGGTCAGCCACCTGGCCTTTACAGATTAGATAAGAGACAAGACGTAAATTCTTTGTGGCTTTTATGAGGGGTTGAGGGCAGTTGGGGAAAGCCTCATATTTACACAGGTGTGAGCTTTTTCTATCTTTTCACACCTTTACATAGAAAGTAGGTTCAGGACACGCTGGAGCAGGACATCACACTACCTGGGGCCAGAAGGGTCCCATGTCTACCTGTCTACATCATGAGGGCATCGAGTCCCAGAACAGAAACAACATGAGTCTGGGATCCCTTCATCTCCCCACATTCCAGGACCCTTTATCCCCAACTGTGGGCCACCCACGTCCTCCCCTGTGTCCAAATACTTGTTGGCAGGACCTACTCTGGAATCACAGCATTTCAGCCTCCTTTAAATTGTTGCCACAGTAGCTACAATTACATCAGAATTCTATGGCAACCGCGATGCACAGGTTGGTCCTCTGCACAAGAAATCCTTCTGGGCAGGCGTCCTCTTTGTCCTCTCACCTTTCTAGAAAATTAAAACAGCTTTACTCTTCAGTCCGCCACTTCAGAAAGTGTGCTAATTAGAGGAACTAGGCACAGACTTGGAAAATGGGGAGAACTTGGCCCACTACTCAGATGAGTCCAAACACCTGGAGGTGGGACACTACTTTCCAACCACAGCAAGTTGATCTCCTTCAGAATGTCATCACAGTCACCATGATGACATCACATTTCTATGGCAACTGGAATTCGCAGGTGTTACTGGGCTACAGAAATGCCTCTGCACAGGCCTGCTTTTATCCTCGTGCCTTTCAGTGAAAACAGAACGCCTTTGCTCTTCAGGCCCCCACCTGAGAAAATTCACTAATTAGAGGATTTAGGCTCAGACTGAGGCAATGGGAAGATCTCTGCCCACACCCTCAGAGGAGTCCAAACACCTAGATGCTGGACTGTTCTATCACCATGACAGAGAAGACTCTAGTAAAAAAGTCATGGTCACCTTTTTGACATGAGATTACTATGGCAATAGGGAGATAGGGCTGATCCATCAAATTGGAAATGTTTCTTTTTGACTCTTTGACTTCTTCCTTTTCACTGAGAACAAAATTCCTTCACTCTTCAGGCCACCACTTAAGAAACCATACTAGATACAGGGACTAGGCTGGGGCTAAGGCAATTTTGGGAACTCTGCCCAGTTTGTTGGAAAAAAGAATGCCCTTGTTTTCAGGAATTGTGTTTGCTCTCAAGGTGACACTAGGCGTGTAGTACTAGCACAGAGACCCAGGAATACTTCCTAAGGCTCTTGCAGATGAGCTAGCACATTCTAAGTGAGCATGGAAAATACACCATTCTCAGCAGTTACCCATCTCTTAGAAAACTAAGAGACTCTCCATATTTACTCAACTCTGTGATCTACAACCACAAAATATTGTCATCTGTGGAATGTTTTTTTTATTTCTGGGAAACAGTAGTAGAATAATATTGTCATTTCATAGGGAGAAACCTAGTCAACTCATCCACACATTGATTGTATCCCTGGTATTTTCTTCAGTATGGGAAGACACCCATGACAAAAACACATCTCACTCTCTGTATATCCATTCCATTCCTTCTCTATGACAAGAATGACTTAGTTTGGGAGGATAAATAGGGGTTGCACATCCAGACTGTAATACAAAGCTGCTCCCCCATCCTTTCCATTGCATCGCAACCTAGCTTATCAGTCTGAAAGCTGCTCTCCCCACCCTTTCTGCAGCAGCAATTTTCCCCACCTCCCAATTACTTGTCAGTCTGTGAACATTCTAGCTAGCTATTGGTTCATCAGTCAGCTTTCAAGTATCCTTCTCCATTATTGGTCCTCTGTTAGCCCAGCGGAATTCAACTGCTTAAGGGTAGTTACCCAGCCATCTTTTCTCTTGCTTTCTGGCTCCTACTCACTTGCTTCCTCTCTCCTCTGCACTTTTCCACTCTCTCTAGCACACACCCTTTCTCTTTTCCTCTCTTTTCCTCTCATTTTCTCTCTTACCCTGCAGGGAGACACTTTGTTTGCTTAATAAACTCCCTTATGTGATTTTCCATGTCCAGCGTGGTTTTCTTACACAGACCCCTCCCCTCAACTCTTGGTAGTAACCTAACTTTTAGGAACACTCCTTCTGTTCTACCCTCTCAAGTGGGTCTTAAAATGAGCCCACAATTCTTCTCTTGTCTCTTCTCTTCTTCTTTCTTTTTTTCTTTCTTTCTTCTCTCTCTTTTTCTTTCTTTTTTCTTTCTTTCTTTCTTTCTTTCTTTCTTTCTTTCTTTCTTTCTTTCTTTCTTTCTTTCTTTCTTTCTTTCTTTCTTATTTTTCACTTTTCTGTGTTGGGGATTAAGCCCAGGGCCTTGCACATGCTAGACAAACACTCTACAACAGAGCTTTATCCCCAGCCTGTTTTTTGTATATTTATTGCTCCAAATATTTCTGATTTTACTTCACAGTGTTTGTCTTTCTTTTTTATTTGTGGGGGGTATTGGGGATTAAAATCAGGGGCACTCAACCACTGTGCCACATCCCCAGCCCTGTTTTGTATTTTATTTAGAGACAGGGTCTCACCAAGCTGCTTAGTGCCTTGCCAATGCTGAGGCTGGCTTGAACTTGCAATCCTCCTGCTGCAGACCTCCAAGCTGCTGAGATTACAGGCATGTTCCACCATGCCTTGTCACAATGTTTGTGTCTTTAAGGGACACCCAAAGGACCCCAATGCTCCAAATCTGAGATATGTGACCAAAGAATAAAAATTGCATCAATTATTCCTATAAAGGTGATATTGGAGAATGTGACTTAGATTTTCCTGCATATGTGTTTCCAACCAATGATCTCCAGAACTGGGCAGACTTATCCACCTAGCAGTGCTGTGTTGAGATAGTGACAAAGGCCAAGGACTACAGTACCTCCCTACCCACTGTCTTCTGAAGGAGTTCTGTGTGTGCCTCATGAAAGTAAATTTCTTACAAGGAGCTAGCCCTGTAGCAGGAGAGAGTGGTTCATTACAACACTTCTTAAAGTGGATAAATGCCTTTTGTCATTATTGCAAACTCATCACGCAACTTGCTGAGGATAGAGTTTTTCATTTGGCTCAGGGAATAACTTGTACTAAAGTCCTCTCAATAACAAAACATGCATACCATAGTCAAAATAAACCAAAGCACCATCCTTAAGTTTTTAAGGATAAGTGAATACCTTTGTTATCCAATGGTAGCAGGCTGCAGAAAAAGAAGGGACAATCAGTTATCTTAGTAACAGGTGCTTCAGGTTGCACTAACAAAGATGGCTCCTGGAACCTGAGCTGTTACAAAAGTAAAATGAGCAACTCAATGAAAACAGTAAAACAAATTTTATACTTAAACCATAAAAAGACACTAAATGAACTTGTAACTTGAGGTTACAAGATTTCCCCTCCTGTCTCCTCAGTGGAGCCTAAACCTCTGGTGGTTTGAAGCTGCCGCATCATGAATCTTTGCCTGCTTAAACTATCTAAAATTTTAATGTGCTTAAGCTTATCTTTGAATGGTACCAAATGGGTTTATCTGTTTTCTATGGTTCATACTGTCTTATCTAAATGACTTGAATTTATCTTTGAGAAAGTAGTCCTATTTCCACCAACATGAGTGTGCCAGGTGAGGGTTTAGAGAACAATCACAGGATGTTTCTCACCTGCAATCATGTCATAGGGCACCAGCAATGGGTAAAATCAGGAGCCAATAAGTTCTCTGTTACAGGGAGGAAAGACAGTTTTTCTTTTTGAAGCAGATTTTATAGAAAAGTACAGCGACAGGTTCTTTGTGTTAGTGTCTGATTGAATCTCATGACAAGACTGCTACTGAAATATCACTACCCACTTTTCATGATTGTATATGACTGTAAAATACATCCTCATAACCACAGAGGTATGTGGCAAAGAAGTTATTGACCAGACCTACTGCCAGAGCCAGTCAGAGAAATTCTCAGCCTTGAATTGCTCTGGGATGCTGGGGCACCTTGAATTGCTGGTGACAAATCTGTAGCAAATGGAATCAAGATACATGGTGCTGTGATGGTCAATCTTGGTTCTCCCATTGTTTACTTTTCCTGCATTTCCAGCAGGGTGACAGGCTTGATGCCCCTTCCCCTTGCCTAGGGGAGGTTTATGACAGGGCTGGAAGTAGAAAGTGTCTGGAGTGTTCCTTCCTTCCTTAAGCTCATGGAAATAACTTGACTGTTTGGACATGGTAGGGAAGGGAGAGCCTCTGAAGTTGCAGAGAATGAGAAGAAATGTAGATTTCTCCCAGACAGGCATGAGGTGGGAGATCTACAGTTCCCTCCAGGAGCAGGGAGTGGAGCTCATGCTTAAGTTGTCTCCTGAATTTAAAAAGGGCATCCTGTTATGAGGAATGTTTTCCTATTTGAATTGACAGATAACGTATTAAATATTTTTCTCTTATTGCTTATATGCTTCATGTTCTGGCATTTGGGCCCTTGCTTACTGGAGTGGGATTGCCCCCCCAAAGATCAGCTAATTCTGAGACCTAGCAAGCAACTCACCTGTCATATTCAAATTAATCAATCCAGAGCCCCCCATACATTGTTCATTTGTTGGGCTCTTAAACTCAAGGTCAATGATTCAACATTGTCATTATACCATGAACTGGTATGAGACCACTCAGGGCAACCCCAAAGTCAAAATGTCTGATAAAATTCTTCAAGGTACTGAATAATAAGCTACTCACACTACCATTCTGTCACTTTGCATGGGAAGCATAGTAAAGGCCCTTGCCTTTTTTCCTTCCTGTACCATCTAATCCAACCAGCAACATGGGCAAGGAGGGCACCCCCCGGCTGGAGCCCCACTAGCGGCCCCCAAGCGGTGACTATGAGCCCAAGCAAATGCTAGCAAGGGCTGCATAGTAGTTGGCACAGGCATCCAGCCCTACCTATAGAAGGACAAATTTAGCAGTGCAAGTAAGTGTAACAATGGCTTTGGAGAAAAAAAAAAAGTCAGCAGGCCATTCTCTCTTCCCAAGATCATAAATATACAGATACAAAAAACAGATCTGTAAATCTATACCATATCTCATGCCACTGTAAAGAGAAGGATACACACAACACTTCAACCCACAGACTTTAACAATTGGAACACACTGTAGGATGTATGTGAATTTGTTGGAATAGTATAGTTTCCCTGATGTTTGTGTGACTTTTTAAAACCATCTGTTCTTTCCTCAGGATATCTCAAATTGATCACTTTTTTGTCATGGTATATATTCTATAGGCATGAGAGAATTTACTGTAAACTTTATTTGTAAAAGATGTACACAATAGAAATAAAATTTAATTGAAGAACTTGAGTACTTCAGAAGTGGAAACAAATTTGATATTTATTTTTAAAATGACATAAAACTTGTAGTAATTTATGCATGTTGTATTGCAATGAAATCTAAACTTTTTGTAAATAAATTCTGCCTGGTTTTTATTTGAACATTGCTGGTATTACAATCTTTTCAGTTGTTTAACACGAATTCTTTCCTAATTTTTTATATTTAATTGCAAACAGAGACAGACTAGTCCACAATAATATGGTGTTTGGGGCTCATTTTCCCTGAAGAGTGATTTGGGTTGGAGCCCTAGGGATGGTAGACTCCATGTGATCTGAGCTCACCTTTTTAATGAAAAGTTGTGTGACATAAACTCTCCTTTCTCAAGCACATTTAAAAGAAAAAAGGCAGATGGCAGAGAACTGCACAATATATATGATTCTAGGCTATGCACAAATGTTTTGCAAGATCATAATTAAGATTTTTGCTTTCTGAATATGCAAATTTCTTGTTAGTGTAAATTTCTAAAACATGGAAAAATAAAATGATCTGACATCCCTAAAAAAAATAACATTTTTTGTAGAGAGTATTTTTAAGTCATATTTATCAACTGCTCTAGAATTTTACCACAGACCAAAGTGTCCACTTCCACAGGATTCCAATTTGATTAACCATTTAAGGAATCCAGCTCAGCAGAGAAAAGTACCCTATGTAACCATCTTCCTAGACCCTGTCTACTTTCTAAGACTGTTTAATGGGACCAGGGTCAGAGGCAAGGTGCTCACCTGAACCATGTGGGAAAGGACTCACTCAATTTCTTATTTTGTATGATTTTATGAGACATTTGAAGGTTCATATGTATTTTCAGTGTTAATCTCATTTCTCTCAAAGGCCCATTCATCAAACCTATAATAAATATACCATCCAAAATGAAAAAGAAAGTCCCCAGGATTCAGTCTTGTTCCATGCTGTGTGCCTCTGCCATCTGGTGGTCAGATAACTTCATTACATAGGAGCCCAAAAAATGGTTTCACTGTATTAATAAGATCTTTTTAAAAATCATAGTAACCACTAAAGTGATTCAAAATACACAATGTAACACAAAATTTCTATAATATTTACGATTATCACACACTAAATGCATTTTAATATCTCATGATGTTCAAATACTTACATTTATGAACCATCTAAAAAGTTTCATTTCCAGAAGTTAAACTCAGATCTTGGAAAGAGTAGTAACCAGGTCATAAAGAATAGAGTGAGGGCTGGGGAGATAGCTTAGCTGGTAGAGTGTTGCCTCACAAGCACAAGGCCCGGAGTTCGACCCCCAGTACTGAAAAAAAAAAAAAAAAAAAAAAAAAAAAAAAAAGAATAGAGTGAGGCAGTCCTGGAGGGAGTGGGCGGGTGAGTCAGGCCGCCTACATCCCAGAGGTAGGCGGTGGGCAGCTATCCCACCCAGCCAGCAGGCCAAGGACAGATGTCATAACTGAGCAACTCTGCCTGACCCCTGCACCTAGGTTGGTGCCATCGCTGGTTGGTTGCAGTTGTGGAGCAAGCTGGCGGGTGAGTCAGGCCACTTGTATCCCAGAGGTAGCAGGTGGACACCCAACCCAACTGCCTTGTGGAGCTGGGTGGAAGGTAGCCAACCCACCCAACCACCAGGTCAAAGACAGACACCATGACTGAACAGCCCCACCTGACCACCACACCAAGGTTTATCGCCATCACAGAGCTAGTCAGAGGCTTCTTTTTTGTGTGTATTCTGAGGATTTGAACCCAGGGCCTTGTGCTTGTGAGGCAAGCACTCTACCAACTGAGCTCTATCCCCAGCCCCCCAGAGGTTTCTTTATAGGCTGGTGCAGGCATTTTGCATTACTCCTGAGGGTGTAGAAATCATCATTGGAAGGGTCACTCCCTTCCTGATACACCTACAGGAGGCTAAAGGACCTTTAACAAGACCAAGGAGCCAAGAACAAGAGGTATTAGGTCCTGAGGTACTCAGGACCTAATAAGAGCCACTGGAGAATATATCCCACCTGAAGGCCACCACTCTTAGAAGGCCAGCTTCCTAGTGGAGCACCATATTATCAAGTTCCTCCAAGAATTCAGGCAACTGAAGGCTAAGAGGTGAGTTATTGGAAATCTACAGAGACAATATTAATCAATAGAGGAAATCTGCAATATCCCACAGTTTCAATGCTAGAGGGGTAGATACCTAAGCAATATGAGAAAACAAGGGAAGAAAATGTCACAAACAAACCTAGATGGTATAGCAATAAAATCCAATTACAGCATGGAAGAAGAAATGTCAGAAAGGGAGTTCAAATGTACATAATCAAAACGATCAGGGAAACAAACGAGGAGATGAAAGAGCAAATGCAGGCAATGAAGGATGAGATGAAAGGGCAAATGCGGGCATTGAATGATTGCATCAGTCGACAGTTAAAAGAGCAAATACAGGAAACAAAAGATCATTTCAATAAAGAGTTAGAGATATTGAAAAAAAATGAACAGAAATTCTTGAAATGAAGGAAACAATAAACCAAATTAAAAACTCCATAGAAAGCATAACCAATAGGAAAGAACACCTGGAAGACAGAACCTCAGATACTGAAGAAAAAATATTTAATCTTGAAAACAAAGTTGACCAAACAGGGAAGATGGTAAGAAATCATGAACAGAATCTACAAGGACAAGGGGATATCATGAAAAGGCCAAATTTAAGAATTATCGGGATTGAGGAAGGCTTAGAGAAACAAACCAAAGGAATGAACAATCTATTCAATAAAATATCAGAAAATTTCCCAAATCTGAAGAATGAAATGGAAAATCAAGTACAAGAGACTTATAGGACTCCAAATACACAAAATTACAACAGACCCACACCAAGGCACATTATTATGCAAATACGTAACATACAAAATAAAGACAGAATTTTAAAGGCTGTGAGAGAAAAGAATTGATTTACAGTCAGGGGGAAACCAATATGGATATCAGCAGATTTTTCAATCCAGACCCTAAAAGCTAGAAGGGACTAGAACAACATTTTTTCAAGCTCTGAAAGAAAATGGATGCCAACCAAGAATCTTATACCCAGCAAAACTTACCTTCAGATTTGATGACAAAATAAAATCGTTCCATGATAAACAAAAGTTAAAAGAATTTACAAAAAGAAAGCCGGCATTACAGAATATTCTCAGCAAAATATTCCAGGAGGAAGAGATGAAAAACAACGATGTAAATCAGCAAAAGGAGGAATTACCCTAAAGGAACAACAAAATAAAGGAGAAATCAAGTAGTGTCAAAAAAAAAAAAATGAGCGAAATGACCAGGAATACAAATCATATCTCAATAATAACCCTGAATGCTAATGGCCTGAACTCATCAAAAAGACATAGACTTGCAGATTGGATTAAAAATAAAGATCCAACAATTTGCTGCCTGCAAGAGACTCATCTCATAGAAAGAGATACCCATAGATTAAAGATGAAAGGATGGCTAAAAACATACCATGCACATGGACACAGCAAAAAAACTGGAGTATCCATCCTCATATCAGATAATGCGGACTTCAAGCCCAAGTTAGTCAGAAAAGAGAAAGAAGGACATTTCATACTGCTTAAGGGAAGCATAAATCAGCAAGACATAATAATCATAAATATCTATGCCCCAAAAAGTGGTTCATCCATATACATCAAACAAATCCTTCTCAATGCCAGAAATGAAATGGACCACAACACAATAATACTAGATTTTAACACACCTCTATCACCACTGGACAGATCCTCCAAACAAATATTGAACAAAGAAACCATAGATCTCAATAACACGATCAATAATTCAGACTTAACCGACATATATAGAATATACCATCCAACAAAGAACGAATACACTTTCTTCTCAGCAGCACATGGATCCTTCTCTAAAATAGACCATATATTATTCCACAAAGATATTGTTAGCAAGTACAAAAAGATAGAGAAACTACCTTGTGTTCTATCAGATCATAATGGATTGAAATTAGAAATAAATGGCAGAGTAAAAAACAGAAACTACCCTAACACCTGGAGATTAAATAATATGATATTGTATGATGAATGAATAACAGAAGACATCAGGAAGGAAATTAAAAAATTCTTAGAGGTAAATGAGAAAAAAGAAACAACATACACAAAATCCCTGGGACACTATGAAAGCAGTTCTTATTGGAAAATTTATTTCATGGAGTGCATCCAATAAAAGCAGAAAAAAATCAACAAATAAACAACCTAACACTATGGTTCAAAGCCATAGAAAAAGAAAAACAGAGCAACACCAAAAGTAGTAGAAGACAGGAAATAGTTAAAATCAGAGCTGAAATCAATGAAACTGAAACAAGAAAACAATCAAAAAAATTGATAAAAGAAATAGTTGGTTCTTTGAAAAAATAAACAAAATTGATAAACCCTTAGCCACATAACAAAGAGAAGGAGAGAGGAAACACAAATTACTAAAATTTGGAGTGAGCAAGGAAATATCACAACAGACATGATTGAAATACAAAACATAATTAGAAGCTATTTTGAAAATCTATATTCCAACAAAATAGAAAATCTTGAAGACATCAACAGGTTTCTAGAGACATATGAATGTCTCTAGAACCAGGAGGACATACACAATTTAAATAGATCAATTTCAAGTAATGAAATAGAAGAAGTCATCAAAAGTCTACCAACAAAGAAAAGTCCAGGAACATTCTCAGCTGAATACTACAAAACCTTTAAATAAGAGCTCATTCCAATACTTCTCAAAGTATTTCAAGAAATAGAAGAGGAGGGAACCCTCCCAAATGCATTCTATGAAGCCAATATCAACGTGATACCTTAAACCAGACAGAGAAACATCGAGGAAAGAAAATTTCAGACCAATTTCGTTAATGAACATTGATGCAAAAATTCTCAACAAAATCTTAGCAAATTGCATACAAAAATATATTTAAAAGATAGTGCACCACGATCAAGTGGGTTTCATCCCAGGGATGCAATGTTGGTTCAACATCTGGAAATCAGTAAATGTCATTCACCATATCATCAAACTTAAAATCAAGAATCACATGATTATTTCAATAGATGCAGAAAAAGCATTTGATAAAATACAGCATCCCTTCTTTCTCAAAGCACTAGAAAAAACAGGGATAGTGGGAACATTCCTTAACATTGTAAAGTCTATCTATGCTAAGCCCATGGCCGATATCACTCTAAATGGTGAAAAATTGAAAGCATTCCCCCTAAAAACAGGAACAAGGCAGGGATGCCCTGTTCATCCACTTCTGTTCAACATTGTCCTCGAAACTCTAGTCACAGCAATTAGACAGACCAAGAAAATTAAATGGATATTAATAGGAAAAGATCTCAAACTATCCCTATTTGCTGATGACATGATTATATACTTAGAGGAACCAGAAAATTCCACCATAAAACTTTCAGAACTCAAAACTAAATTCAGTAAAGTAGCAGGATATAAGATTAATACTCATAAATCCAAAGCATTTTTATACATAAGTGATGAATCTTCAGAAAGAGAAGTTAGGAAAGCTACCCCATTCACAATAGCTTCAAAAAAAATAAAATACTTGGGAGTCAATCTAACAAAAGAGGTGAAAGACCTGTACAGTGAGAACTACAGAGCACTAAAGAAAGAAATTAAAGAAAACCTTAGAAGATGGAAAGATCTCCTATGTTCTTGGATAGGCAGAACTAATATTGTCAAAATGGCCATATATCAAAAGTGCTATACAAATTGAATGCAATTCCAATTAAAATCCCAATGGTGTACCTTGCAGAAATAGAGCAAGCAATCATGAAATTTATCTGGAAGAATAAGAAACCCAGAATAGCTAAAGCAATCCTTAGCAGGAAGAGTGAAGCAGGGGGTATCACAATACCAGACCTTCAACTATACTGCAAAGCAATAGTAACAAAACAGCATGGTATTGGCACCAAATAGACAGGTAGATCAATGGTACGGAATAGAGGACATGGACACAAACCCAAATAAATACAATTTTCTCATACTAGACAAAGGTGCCAAAAATATGCAGTGGAGAAAGATATCTACTTCAACAAATGGTGCTGGGAAAACTGGAAATCCATATGCAACAGAATTAAACTAAACCCTTATCTCTCACCCTGCACAAAAATCAACTCACAATGGATCAAGGACCTTGAAATCAGACCAGAGACCCTGCATCTTATAGAAGAAAAAGTAGATCCAAATCATCAACTTGTTGGTTTAGGATCAGACTTCCTTAACAGGATTCCCATAGCACAAGAAATAAAACCAAGAATCAACAACTGGGATACATTTAAACTTAAAAGCTTTCTCTCAGCAAAGGAAACTCTCAGCAATGCAAGAGAGAGCCTACAGAGTAGGAGAAATTCTTTGCCACCTCATACTTCAGATAGAGCACCAATTTCCAGATTATATAAAGAACTCAAAAAACTCTACACGAAGAATACAAATAACCCAATCAACAAATGGGCTAAGGATATGAATAGACACTTCACAGAAGAGAGATCTACAAACAATCAACAGATTTCTGAAAAGATGTTCATCATCTCTAGTAATAAGAGAAATGCAAATCAAAACCACCTAAGATTCCATCTCACCCCAATTAGAATGGCGATTATCAAGAATACAAGCAACAATAGGTGTTGGCGAGGATGTGGGGAAAAAGGTACACTCATACATTGCTGGTGGGGCTGCAAAATTAGTGCAGCCACTCTGGAAAGCAGTGTGGAGATTTCCTAGAAAACTTGGAATGGACCCACCATTTGACCCAGCTATCCCACTCCTCAGCATATACCCAAAGGAATTAAAATCAGCATACTACATAGTTACAGCCACAGCTGCTCAATTCACAATAGCCAGACTGTGGAATCAACCTAATGCCCTTCAATTGATGAATGGATAAAGAAACTGTGGTATATATATACAATGGAATATACTCAGCCATAAAGAAAAAATAAAATTATGTCATTTGCAGACAATGGATGCAGTTGGAGAATATCATGCTAAGTGAGATAAGTCAAACTCAAAAACCAAGGACGAATGATCTCACTGATAAGTGGATGATGACACATATAGGGGTGGGAAGGGGGCAAAAATGGAGGAAGGAGGGACTCTATAGAGGGATAAGAGGGGTGGGAGGGTGGGGGTAAGAAAAAAATAACAGAATGAATCAAAAACTATTACCCTAGGTAAATGGATGATTACACAAATGGTATGCCTGTACTTCATGTACAAACAGAGAACAAGATATATTGCATTTGTTTACAATAAAATGAATTAAAAAAAAGAACAGAGTGAAATTCCTATTATTCCCCCCAACGGTGGCTTTCTCAACGCTCGTGGAAAGTTGGGTGCGTTTTGTTTTTTAACATTCTACTTCCATTTATAAAAACTAAACATATTTATTTTAGAAAACTTAGTAATTACAGAACTTGATTCATCTGACTCCTGAATTCATCTGGAGAATTTCATGCATGGAGGGTTGAGGGAGGATATCAGGACACTCCCTTATCTCCTCCACCTGGGTCACAAAGTCTGGCAGGGCAACAGGAATTGGAAGCTTTGAACCCTTTGTCTGAAAAACAGCCTCCCCTGGGGCCTGCACTTGGCTTTTCACAACTGTGGGACAAAAGTGAGTTCTGCTGCAGAGGAAATAGCTGTGCCACATCAAGGCCTTGCCTAACTCAATATAACAAGATTTTTCTTATATCTAAATTTAAATATTTGATCCATTTTGAGTTGATATTTGTATCTGCTATAAGGAAGGAGTCCAAATTCGTATTTGTTCATGTGGATAACCCAGTTGTCCCAGCACCGTGTATTGAAAAGATTCTTTTGCCCCCAGTGAATTGTCTTGCACCCTTGTTAAATATAAACAGACCAAAAATGTAAAGGGTTTCCTCTGGACTATCAATCCCATTCCATTGATCTACACTAGAAATGATCCTACCAGAACTGCACTATCTTCAGTATTTATGGCATTGCCCTGAAGGAACTGGGTCTTTTGGAAGCACTACATGTTCCTCTGGCTGCTGCTCTTGCTGGGATCATGAACTCACAGAAAGGGTCTTTGGCCCACAGGCCTTGGTCTTGACAGTATCACAAACTTGTGAAAAAGGAATTAATGATCTTGAGAGCAGGATGCAATCTCAGACACTCCAGGTTCCTTGCCCCAAGAACTCTCTTCAGTATTTCTTTTAGTCTAAGAATGCTAGCAGCAAATATCCTGGGTTTCTGTTTATTAGCAATAATTTCACCTTTGCTTTGGAGAAATTTTGGTGAATATAAAACCCTTGACTTAAAAATGTCATTCCATTGACTCCTGATTTGTTTCTGTGCAGCAGTCAGGTGTATCTGTGCTCTTTTAGCAAAATATTTTCTTGAGAGTTTGGTTGTTAGCAATTTTACTGGTATGTGGTTAGGTGTGGATTGTTGCAGAATTTGTTGAATCTCTGGGCTATTGTCTGTCAAGAATTTAGTAAAATATTTTATCATTTTCTTTTAATGTTATTTTTTACCATTTCTATTTCTCTTTTTTAGGACTCAAATTTTCAATGTTAACTTTTGAGTGTGTGAAACTAATTTCTCTAATGCAGTTCTGTTTTTCCCATTTTTTTCCTTTCTTCAGTTTGAATGTTGCATTGATCTGTATTCTAATTCAGTAAATCTAAGGTCTGCTATATCTAATCAGCTATTATATTCATTTTCTGAGTTCTTAATTTCATAAATATTATATGTCAGTTCTATAATATTCCCTTGATTTTTAGTATAGATTCAAATTCCCAAAGGACATTCTGGGTCCTTCTACCATGTTTTCCTTTACTGTCATGGTTACACTAACCATGGTCATGTTAAAGATCAATTCCAATATTAGGACCTCCTGAGGTCTACCTGTATTTCTTTTTCTCTTGTCTATCTATCATAGTTTCTTGCCTCATCCATGTGTGGTTATTGTTAGATATTATGAATAAAAACCTTCAAATGTTCCAGAGAGCATCATATTTCACAAGAGATGGCTCCTCCACTCCTCTCTTCAATTCCATTGAGAAATCGAGAGGATTAGGCTGAGCTGAAATTGTAGTTGGACTCAGTGCCCCTTTGTCTCCTTCACTCTCAGATGTGGACTCCCTGTCTTCTGCATGACAGTCATGCCCTCAGCCCCAACTTACTAAGACACAATTCTGTATTTAGGATTCCCAGTCCAAATTTATACAGTCTCCTAATCTGCACAGTTTCAATATAAGGCTGAATTATAAAGGAGAACCCTGGAGTTATGGTTGAAGCAGGGTCTCCTCCCAAGTGGTTCCTTGGATCCTAAACAGTGCAAGATTTAGGAACATTTGCTCAGTCTCGAGTCTTAAGCCAGGCTCCTGAACCTCCTACATATTCTGAATTAGCACCCATCCCTTGGGTTAAACAGCCACCTATCGAAGACTGTACAAAGGAGATCCTGATTTCTCACACATTCTCACTCTGACTCCACATGATCTTTAAAAGCTTGTGTATGAACTATGGAGAGATCAAAAAGAAAGGATGCAACAAATATTTAAAATCTAATGCTACCTCCTGTTTATTATAACTAATTATGAAGAAAGGCATGTGTAAGATGCAATTTTACTTCTGGTTTTATGCTATATCAAATCAAGAAGCTGTTAAATAGAGGATTACAGTAAACTGAGCCAAAATTCAGGAGATTATTTTGGTAGATTGCCACATCAATGACCCTCAGTGTCCACAATACCAAGATCCACAACCTTGTGTTGACCCCCTCATATTCTGATTTGATCTAGTCAAGGGGCTTCTGTTATGGTTAGATAAGATATGTCCCCCTTATCTAAACCAAAATCCAAATCTCACATGTGAGAAATGAAAAAAATTTAGATGTGAAATGATTGGGTTAGGAGAGTCTTAACCTAATCAACGCATTAATGACCTGAATGGATTAACTGGGTAGTACCTGTATGTAGGTGGGGTTGGCTGGAGAAGATAGGTCATGGAATATCTCTGGGTAAATATTTTGTTCCTGCCAAGAAGGGCTTTCTCTGTTTCTTAATTTTTCATGTCCTGAGCTCCTTTCCTCCACCACAACTTTTCTTCCATAATGTTCTGCCTCACCTTGGGCTTACAGCAACAGAGTCACCCATTTACAGTCTGAGATCTCTGAAACTGTGAGTCTCAAAATAAATGTTTCTCTTCTAGTTGTTCTTGTTAGGTATTTGTTTACAGTGGCAAAAAAGAAAAGAACTGACTAAAATAGCATCCTTTGGTGAAGGGGATACTGGCAAATGTGGAAGAAGCAGAAGGCATCATTAACATTTGCACATTAGTACTTCCATTTTGCAAACATGGACACCTTGCTATGAAGAGATCAGGAATAAAAAACCTGACATAGACCAATACCCTCTATCCCAGTCTGGCCAGGTGTAAGGCCAGCATAGATTATTGTGTTTTCAAGTCGAGTCTCTAGAGTGACCACATTATCTGGGATAAGACCATAATAAGAACCACCAAGCAAAGCTAAGTCCAAAAGCCACAATCCACCAAAGATCATGACCAGAACACTAACTCTGTCTGGAAACACCTCACCTATTCCTCCTACTGTCTTTCCTCCCAACCCAGATGAGCCTCCATCCAGATGTGGAGCTCATAATTCTCTTGATTTTAAATATGCAAACACATGTGTATGTGTACAATTTACATAATTATGACATGTTGGCTACAGGAAATTTAAAATTTTTTTGTTTGTATGCATTATTAGTATGGTTTTATTCTAATTTATAGATTTCTATGATTGCTCTTTTACTCTGTATCAGAGGTTTTCAAACACAGGCGACTTTGCCTCCACAGAGACATTTGGCAAAATCTAGAGACATTTTCAATTTTCTGAATGTGGGGATGCTGTTGGTCTTTACCTGAGAAGTTGAAGATGTTGATACATACTCCAATACACAGGAAAATCCCCTACAACAAAGGATTACCCAGCCCAAAGTGCCAATGTCAAAGTTGAGAATGTTGCATTAATCCCTGTTGTTGCAAGACCTTGCTCATACAGACCACTCTGTGACTGTACTATAATTTATTTTTTATTTACTTATTTTGCTCTTACCAATGATATCACCATAGATAATCTTCATTATGAACATGGGCAAGAGTGTTTCTAGAGCTTGGGAGTGGAGTTGCTTTGGTTACAGGAAGCATACACATCTGACAGCAAGAATAATGACAAACTTCTTCCCAAGTCACAGTGCCAGCTAACTCTGCAGCCAGTCTTTCACAGGCAGCCCCTGATAGTATATTTTCATACACATGCATTTTAAGGGGAGTAATCATAGACAGTCACACTAAAGTGACACCAATAACTCAGTTCTTTCTGTTATCAATGATTACCCTTTATGGGTTGTACATGTCGAAGTATTGTATTTCACATTTTGACTCTTTCTCACCTGAAAATATATTCACACACTTCTGGCTGTTTTTTTTTTATTCATTGTATACACAAGTGGGGTACAATTTTCATTTCTCTGGTTGTACATGAAGTAGAGTCACACCGTTTGTGTAATCATACATGTACACAGGGTAATGATGTTTGTCTCATTCCATTATCTTTTCTTCCCCTGTCCCCTTTCCAGCCCTCATTTCCCTCTACACAATCCATCCTTCCTCCATTCTTTTCCTTAACCCCTCACCCCATCATGTATCATCATACACTTATTAAAGTAATCATTTAGACTTGGTTTTTTGAGATTGGCTTATCTCACTTAGCATGATATTCTCTAACTCCATTCATTTACCTGCAAATGCCATAACTTTATTCTTCATGCCTGAATAATATTCTATTGTGTATATATACAACAGTTTCTTTGTCTATTTATCTACTGATGGGCCTCTAGGTTGGTTCCACAATCTAGCTATTTTGAATTGCGCTGCTATAAACATTGATGAGGCTGCATCACTGTAGTATGCTGATTTTAAGTCCTTTGGGTAAAGGCCAAGGAATGGAATAGCAGGGTCAAATGGTGGTTCCATTCCAAGTTTTCTGAGGAATCTCCATACTGCTTTCCAGAGTGGTTGAACCAATTTGCAAACCTACCAGCAAAATATGAGTGTACCTTTTTCCCTACATCCTCACCAACACCTATTGTTGCTTGTATTATTGATAATAGCCATTCTAAATGGAGTGAGATAAAATCTTAGGGTAGTTTTGATTTGCATTTTTCTCATTACTAGAGCTCTTGAACATCTTTTCATATATCTGTTGATTGCTTGTAGATCTTCTTATGTGAAGTGTCTGTTAATTTCCTTAGCCCATTTATTGATTAGGTTATTTGTATTGTTGGTGTAAAGGTTTTTGAGTTTTTTAAAATTCTGGAGATTAGGGCACTATCTGAAGTGCATGTGGCAAAGATTTTCTTCCACTTTGTAGGCTCTCTCTTTACATTGTTGATTGTTTGAAGTTATTTCAATGGGAATCACACTGAGAGTGAGGTTGACAATATCACCAAAGAATGCAGACACTGGTGACCAGGCTTGGAAGGCACAGATCTAATTTTAGTTATGATTGTACAAGACATATATAGGCACATAATCCACTCAGGTTAAGACACTTGTTGAAATATAACAGAATCAACCTACAATAAGCTATATGTCGTACTAATAAAAACAAACCAAGTATCCCTAGGTAATCTTGTCCAGCAACGAGTCTGAGACAGAGGCCTGGGAAAAGGGCAAGGCTCCAGCACACATAAAAAGGTGAGGCAGTATGGGCGATCTTACATCATAGCTTGCCATGATGCCTGTTTAGTGAGGCTTTCCCTGAGTTCATAGCTCAGCCTCAGTAACTGCAAAGGTCTGCAGTCCATGGTGAGTCTTTACCACTTCCTCAGTTTCCCCATCCAGATTGTTGGATTTATTTAAATCATTGTATCAGCAACTGCTGTCAAATAAGTTTGAGGAATGTTCCCTACAATTTTTTCCTTTGCTGAGAAAAATATTTTTAGTTTGGATCTATACCATTTATTGATTCCTGCTTTATTTCTTGTGCTTTGGGAGACATGTTAAGGAAGTCTGGTCCTAAGTTGACATGATAAAGGTTTGGGCCTAATTTTTCTTCTATTTGGTGCAGGGTCTCTGGTCTAATTCTAGGTTCTTGATCCCTTTTGAGTTGAGTTTTGTACAGAGTGAGAAATAGGGGTTTAATTTTATCTTGGTGTATATGGATTTCCAGTTTTCCCAGCACCATTTGTTGAACAGGCTATCTTTTCTCCATTGTATATTTTTGGCACCTTTGTATAGTATGAGATAACTGTATTTATGTGGGTTTGTCTCTGTGTCCTCTATTCTGTACCTGTCTACTTTGTAGACAATTCTATACTATTTTTGTAATTATTGCTCTGTAGTATAATGAAGGGTCCTCCTGCTTTAAGGATTTACTGCTAAGGATTTCATTGACTATTCTGGGTCTCTTATTCATCCAGATGAATTTCATGATTGCTTTCTCCATTTCTATGAGGTACATCATTGGGATTTTAATTGGAATTGCATTGAATCTGTATAGTGCCTTTGGTAGTATGGTCATTTTGATAATACTAATTCTGCCTATCCATGAACATGGTAGATCTTTTTCTCTTCTAAGGTTTTCTTTAATTTCTTTCTTTAGTGTTCTGTAGCTTTCCTTGTAGACATCTTTCACCTCTTTTGTTAGATGGATTCTCAAGTATTTTTTTGAGGCTGTTATGAATAGAGTTGTTTTCCCAATTCTCTTTCAGAGGATTCATCACTTATGAATAGAAATGCATTAGATTTATGCATGTGACTTTATCCTGCTACTTTGTTGAATTTATTTATAAGTTCTAGAAGTTTCTGGTGGAAGTTTTTGAATCCTCTAAATATAGAATCATGTCATCAGTAAATACTGATAGTTTCAGTTCTTCTTTTCTTTTAATTTCTTGGTGTGTCTAATTGCTCTGGCTAGAATTTCAAGGACAATATTGAATAGAAGTGGTAAAGAGGGAATCTCTGCCTTGTTCCAGTTTTTAGAGGGAATGTTTTCAGATTTTCTTCATTTAGAATGATGTCAGCCCTGGGCTTAGCATAGATAGCCTTTACAATATTGAGATATGTTCCTACAATTCCTGTTTTTTCTAGTGTTTTGAGCATGAAGGGTGCTGCATTTTATCAAATGTTTCCTCTCCATCTATTGAAATAATCGTATAGATTTTTGCTATGTATATGGAGCTGGAACCATACCAACAGTGGAGCGTTTGTGTACACTTTGCCCCTTCCTGTTGAACATGAATGAACTCCAAACATAAATGAACTTCTTTGAACCAAGAGAGACAAATTAAGTTTTACAAGATACAGGCACTTTATGCTCCCAGTTTTTAAAAATAAGTCAAGTTAACAAAACTTAATAAAAATAATTGGAACAGAGAAAGCTTAGAACTTCTATTGGTAGTTCTATTGATTTACATCAATGCAGAGAGACACAATCAAACAAGTAAAGCAAAAGTAACTGGGGCTAATGGTCATTTGTAAAAATGAAAAACCAAATTACTATAATTGGAGAAAAGATGCCATCTGAACCCGCTTGATGATATGCCTCCATGGTGAGATAAGAATGGAGGAACTTAGTTACAAAGAGGAAATGAGAGGGAAGAGAGGGCAGGGGTAAGGAAGAGTGGTGGAATGAGACAGACATCATTACCCTATGTACATGTATGATTACATGAATAATTTGAATCTACATCATGCATAACTATAGAAACAACAATTTGTACCCCATTTACATTCAATGAATCGAATGAAGTCTGTAAATTTTTTAAAAAAGATGAGCCAACAATGTGCTTTGAATTTTGTGTATACCTAGGAAGCTGAGTAACATCCTGAAAGCTTTGCAAGAGTGTATGGTTAGTGAGAGAAGATAAAGGTGCTTTTATTCTACAGTATCTGATTAAACAAAACAAAGGAATTTAGAAAAGAGAAGTACCAAATGATACCTTAAAATAAATATTCATCATTTTGATGAATATATACATGTTGAGTCCACTTCTTAGGGATTTAACTATCTAAAAGTGGCATGTCACTATCTAGAGATGCAGGAGAAAGTTCACAAAAATAAAAGTGTAACTTCACTAACTTCAACTTCAGTCAATGACTCCAGGTGAACAAGCTTACTTTGGTTTGGTTTTTGGTCCAGGCTGCTATCCAGAAGTTCATCAACTTCTATGAGTTTATCTACAGTGGACATAACTTCTGATGATGCTATTGTACTCCATGTTCAACAGCAGAAGCAGGATTTCCACCAAGGAAAGCAAGAAATGAGAAGGCAGAGTGTACTGGATTAGACTTAGATTTTTCTTCTTCTCCTGAAATGTTTTGAGGCTACATTGTTCTGGTAGCTTCTAATCCTTTATTCTCAGATTTGGTATTATTGTTGTAATCTGTGGGATTCATCTGTCCCAGAACTAGTGAAAAGATCAACCAGGAGATCTGGGTCGTTCTAAACTCTCCCTGACAGCATAGCTTGGAAGTACTCTAAACTGCAATCAATACTGTCAAGAAGATCCAACAGTGCAGCCTTTCCCAAAAGATTAATGGAATCCATCATGGTCACTGGATCTTCTGTGGTTAGACTGGATGAACCATTTACTGGATGGGACTAGACATGAGAGAGTTGATGCCATCACTGCCTGAACTTAGGGATTCTCTGGCTGGTTCACTCTGAACAACAGGTGAATACTCATCTTCATTGTCATCTTCAATAATGACAATATTGGGATACTGGCTTACAGTTGGAGGGATCAGATGTAACATCCTCATTAGTTTCTAGAATAACTGGGCTATTCTCTTCATCTGCATTATCAGTAACATCATAAATAATGATGTCACCTGAAATCTACTCTCTTGACTTTAAACCTTCTGTCCTACTGTGTAAAACTTCATGATGATTATTATCAGCTAGTTCTTTGACTATGTACTGAAATAAATTCTTCTTTGGGGCTCAATTAGTGTTTAAAAGTAGAGGACTTTTATATTTTAAACTCAAAGGTTGTTATTCGGAACCAATGTCACAATAAATTGGACAGTCTTGTTGAATAATTTGTTGCTGCTGCACATGCTTACTCTTAATTCAGACACCTTTTCCAAAGGGACTCATTCTCACTTTTAATTCTGAAAGTCTGGACTCAATTGTTTCCTGTTTTATTTGATTCTGAGAGATCACTAATAGTTTTTGTTAAATCTTCCTGATTAATTTTATTTTCTTCTGCTTTTGAGGATGAAAACTTCCCTTAATGTTCTCCAACAGGTCATTCTGGCCTTGTTTGAAGTAAGGATGTTGAAATTCAACAGGACCAACTCTTTCCTGCCTTACTATTCCAGAGTCAATATGCACTACTTTACAGAAACCATACATATTCAGTTGCCTCACAAAGCTTGCCATGTTATTGTGCTGAAGTATTAGGGAAGAATTTCTTTTGCAAATCTTTTTTCATCCAATACCAGAATGTTTTGGTCATTCTGGCTCCAGGTTAAGAACTTGGTGTGGGTTTCCTCCACAAGCATCCACAGTTTTATGAGGAAAGGCGGCACGTTTGAACTCTGCTTCATTGTTTACTGCAGCGGTAGTGGTGGGGTGGAGGTGCTGGCAGTCTCTGGCTGTCTTTTCACTTTCGAATTCATGATCTGTCTATTTATAGTTAGAAATAGTTTCCCCTCTCCCCACCACACATCAATGTCACAGAGATATTTTTCCACGTGAGTTTCTTCTCTCGCTCCCTTTTTGTTTTTTTCTCCCTGGCCAGCGAGTCGGGGTAACACAACAGAATGTGATTTGGGGTGTGGGCATGAAACCTGGAACCCCTCCTACTCTGAAGCACCACCTATAAGTTCAACATCTGCAAAGCACGTCCTTTGTTCTTGGCTTCATTCTGTTTCATCGATCTAACCATTAATTATCCTAGTCTGAATACCATATTGTCTTATTACCTAGAGCTTTATAAATGTGCTGATATCTGCTAGCACAGCGTTTCTCAGCATCATAATCACTGACATTTTGAACTGTGTAGTTCCTTGTCAGGAGTTGTCCTGTGTCATGTAGGCTGTTGAGAAGCATCCTGACCTCTCTTTATTAGATGAAGTTAGAAGTTCCCACACTACCCCAAGGAATGACGATGGAGAACCTCTGTGGTAGAACAAGTTCTCCCAACTTGTTCTCCAAGAGTGATATTGTGTTTGGAAAACCTTTGAATCTATACTACTTGGGTAAATTTGAGAATATTTTAAAAATAATAATGAGACTTCTGATTCACATGAATGCATGGTATTTCACTCCATTTTTAGTTTTTCATTTCTTTTGTTGTATTTAAGCTCTTTAATGAAGTTTTTTATAGGTTTTCTGCATTTTTTAATATTTTTATGAACATTTATTACCCATTTTCCTTGTATTATGAGTAAATGTGAGTTCCAGTGTATTGGTGGGGAGAAGTGCACCCAGTGTGAGTTCTTACCTGGGTGCATCATTCTTTTGACTTGGTTAGATCAGCTAAAATGTGTCCATTTCATTTTTTTTCCTATCCTAAGAAACATTTCATGTGATTTCTCATTTTGTTTTGTATGTTTGTTTGGTCATTTGGAGATATCCCATTTCTCAATAATATAGTTGATTAATTTCTATTTTATCTTTATTATTTCTGGGCCTATTTTTCTCATTTTAACTTTTATCCTTGTTATGAGATGATCTATAATTTCCTCTAATTCTCCTTTTACTTATATCCTACAGTTCTAACATTCATACTATACTAATTTTTTATTCATTAGAATTTCTGCATTTTTAATTATTTCCTTTTTCATATAATTGCTCAAGAGATATTGTTTTCTTCAATATCTTGATGAAAAAAACTTTTCTTTTTCCCCATTTTTCCACTGATTATTAGTTTTATCAAACTGTGGTTACAGACTATTGTAGGCAATAACACTGGCCTATAAAGTATATTGAAGTTTTCTTCTGACCTAACATGCTTTCACTTTTTTCAATGACTATTCCATGGAACATGAAAGGAGATTTTTTTCCCCTTGGTTTTAGTAGTCTTGTATTTATTCTATTTTAGACTTACTTGTTTTATCTGTCCTCTATATTCATTAACATGTCGATGAATAACATTGCAGTCTTCCCCTTCTGGTGTACAATCACTTTTTCTGCTCCTGTGTTTTCGTTTTCTGGATCCTGATGTGTTATTAGAAAATTGATTTTTAAATGTTCACACCTTCATTTTAAACCTTTCTGTTCAACTTATTAAAGTAAATTTTTTTCCACTTACTGGTTATTTCCTTAAACTCAACTCTGGTGATTTTGGGATTGTTTTTATTGACCTCACCATCATTGGTTGAGATCTTTCAGCATTAGTTACTTGGTATACTTGGTCTAATATATATATAGAAATCCTGGAGTTTTTTATCCAGCGTATTTACAACTTAATAGTTTGTAATTACTGATTGGAAGATTATATTTTGTCTGAACTTCATCCTACTATATTGCCTATTTGTTGTCTCTTTTGAAAACACAAGTTTTCAATAAGCATATTCTCCTTCTAGTAAGTAGATTGCCTTTCCACTGTGGTAATTATCTTTATAATTTGTGCCAGTCCCTAAACTATTTTTCTAGTAATTTATATTATAAACAATAATAGAAGTTGTATGTTTGGCCTTCTTTACCCTACTTAAACTGTCAATTTGAGTAGATTTTATGGTCTTGGATAGTGTATGTATATGTGCATTATATATATATATATATATATATTATATATATACACACACACACAATGCTATTTATGTATTGGTTGTTTTTTTGAATTTCTTTAGTTATCAATGGACCTTTATTTTATTTATTTATTTTCATGTGGTGCTGATAATCCAACCCAGTGCCTCACACATGATAGGCAAGCACTCTACCACTGAGTCACAACCCCAGCCTCTATTTGTTGATTTTTTTAAAAAGCAAATCAATATTCTGTCCTCTATTTTTCCCCCTCCTTTCAAGTGTTACTGGGTAAATTATGGAATTCTAAAGAGATTGTCCTTGCCTCTGGAGTCTCCTGCCATCACTGACAACTCAACCACTGGACCTACTTGGTAATTCTTGTGATAACCAGGAATCTTTTCCTTGTTCCAACTTTGAGATGATTTCTGATATGATGTGGTGCCCTGTACCACAATGAGATCTACATCTGATGTCTGTACTTGGAATGAAAGAGGATGGGGCTTCAGGTACAGAACAGAGCAGGTGGTCACTGGGGAAATAAGAGACAATGGTATTTCTGGAGCCCCAAGAAATAGAATCACCTTAGACTACTGATTGGATTTCTAAATAGCATCAAACTCTAAATCCACATGCTCTGCAATTATAAAATAAATAAATACACCATGGTCAGTCACATGTAAGGCCTGCTTACTCACTAGGACCATATGGCTGCAGAAAGGTAAGGAAGAGGAGACAGCAACAGGCAAACTCACAGCCCTTGTTGGTTTAAAAAAAAATCTTAAAAAATGAAATAAAATGTTGTTTGTGATTATTCAGATTTGGTGAGACAGAGAGAGAAGGAGATGACTGCATTGAAATGAGATTCCAGAAGGAAGGGAACCCACACACTATGCAAGGACACATTGGAGAGAGCACCTGGGTCTGTCAGGGCATCAAGGGAGTAAGAAATCAAGGCAAGGGCATTGATTGTAGTTTCTCAAAACTAGAGCATATTTTTGCTTCTGGAGGTTCTAATTTAAAATGACAAAATTAAATGGGTGTTGAAGGCAAGGACCTATTCTAAAAGTAGGAATGTCAATGATCAGAAACAAAATCAAGTTTGCTTATTATGAGGACCTACCAAACAATCGTTCCTTCCATAAACTTAACTCCAGCACATTTGTCTAGCATCTGATATGTACACTGTATAAGAGTTATGTTTGTGATGTAGACACTATCTAACTTCACAAATCTTTCCAATAAAACATTTTAATAAGACCTACAGATTAGGATCCATCTCTAGGCTCCCTCTCTTTTATGTTTAAGAAGTGCAGGTTCCTCAGTTGCATAGGTACTAGAAGATCTGGAGGGAGAATATCAGGCATCCTGAAAAGATGCCAGGGAATTTGATGCACTATCACTCAGTTATATCCCATCCTGTGTTAAATTTTATTTTGATATAGGGTCTCACTAAATTGCCTAGGCTTGCCTGTAATCCTATAATGCTCTTGCCTCAGTCTCCAAAGTAGCTGATATTAGAGGTTCTGGCTGAGTTTCACAGGCTTCCCTTAAACTTCAGTCCTGTAATCTCAGCCCCCTAAATCACTGGGTCTACAGGGGGATGATGCACTTCCCACTTGCTCTACTCTTTGGATTTTTAATGACAGGAATACAGCTTCATAACAGGTCTATCCCTTTGTAGAATGGAATAAGTGGTTAAGAGGAAGTCATTCTATCATAGCAGCTTTCCAAGAGGGAATCAAAACAAAATTCAGCACCAGAAAATTGAGTCTAAAAGTTGAGCAAAGAAAAATCCCTCTTTCGCTTGAAACAGGCAATCTTATCTCTGAGATTAGGAACCTTGCTGTGACAGGTAGGGGCAGGGACTGAGACCAATTATATTCAGACCAACTCTGCTGAACCATGAGTCATCACTTCCAAGCTGAGATAAGGTTGCAGGATAGGCTGATGCATTCCACTCTCCTCCCCGAGCACATAGTCTAAAATTCTCAGAAAGAGCAGGGTCATCAAAATCATCCAGCCAAGAAGGGAATGCAACTCTGCAATGAAACTCTTCATCCAGATTCCCCAAACAATCTTGACCACTTGGGTCAGAGCTAAGAAGAACCAAACTCCACAATAACTGAAGCCCACTACAAAAATCTGGCCAAGAAAATACATGAATAGGTTTCTAAAGAACACTGTTGATAAATTCTCCTTAAAGATTATTAATATAAGGCATTGTTATAAATTGATTGCAATTATGGGTGATTACTATCTCCTCTCAATGTGGTATGAGACTAGCCACAGTAGCAAGTTTAAATTAAAGTGGAAATGTTGACACCAAAATATTTGCCCAATCCAGAACACACAGTGAAGGAGAAACAACTCACTAAAAAGTTGGTCACAAAAAGTAGAAGAGAAAATTATCCCAGAAGATGCATAGAAATACTAACAATATGGAAAATCAAGAAAACAAGAGACTCCAAATAACTCACAATACAACTGACCTCATGGACTCCACAGAAGAGAAAATGCCAGAAAAAGAATTTGGAAAGTTGATAATAAAAATGTTCAATGAACTTAAATATCTAAGGAATGAACAAAAGAATAAATAGGATGTAAAACAGTACTTCAGTACAGGGACAAAGGTTCTGGAAAAAGAAATAGAAATCCTGGAAATGACTCATTAAACCAAATTAAGAATTCCATTGAAAGCATCAGCAATAGATTCAATCACAGGGAAGACATATTCTCATACCTCAAAAACAAAGTATATAAACTTGAAAACAAAGTCAAAAATAAAGAAAATATGTTAAAAGATTATGATAAGAATATTCAAGAAATCTTGGATAATGTTAAGAGATCAAAATTAGAATCATTGGCATACATTAAGGCACTGAAATGCAAACTAAAGAAATACACAAACGTTTAAGGAAATAATATCAGAAAATTTTCAAGCCATAAGAATGAGACAGAAATCCAAATAAAAGTTTATTTAGAACTCCAAATAGTTAATATCAAAAAGATTCCCCCTAAGATACATTACAATTAAAATCCCTGATAAACAGAACAAAGATAGATTATAAAGCTGTTAGGGTGGGACTTGAGCAGCTATGTGGGAGAGCAAAATGACTGAGGAAGCAGGCAGCACACGAAAGAGTGACCAATTAAACATGGAGAGATAAACCCCACTGACCCTTACATCCACCTATCGTTCAGCAGGACCCCTGCCTATTCCAGCCTATAAAGACCCTGGGCAGCTGGGACCATTTGCAATTTTCTCCTGCTCTCCACCCTACTTGTACCCCAGAGGGCTGAGAATTTTTCCCAAGAGTCAAATTCCAATAAACTTGCTTCTGCCATTTCTGTCCACTTTTGTTTGGCCACCAGCTCTTGCCCTTGAGCTTAGAAAAGCTGCAAGTGAAAAACAACAATTCACATATAGAAGAAAGTCAGAATTTGTATTGAAAGTTAGAATTTGTATTGATTTCTCACCCAAAACCCTAAAATCCAGGTCTTGGAATAATATACCCAAAACTCTGAAAGATAACTGACTCAAGATTGCTGTGTATGATAAACCCAAAACCAACATCATAGTAAATGGAGAAAAACTGAAATTATTCCTCTAAAATCAGAAACAAGACAAGGATGTCCATTCTTGCAACTCTTATTTAACATAATTCTTCAACTTTAAGCAGAACATCAAGCAAGAGAAGAAAATTAAAGGAATATAAATAGGAAAAGAATAAGTCAAATTATTTCTGTTTGCTGATAACATCATCCTACATCTAAGAAGACCCAAAAGTCATACTACAATATTTGTAGAGTTAATAAACAAATTGAAACAAAGTAGCAAAATGCAATATCAACATAAAAATTTGATAGCTTTCCTGTACTCCAATAATGACCCTTCTGAGAAATAAATCAGAAAAATTATTCCATTCACAATAATATCACAAAATAAAACAATTAAGGATAAATCTAACTAAGGAGGTGAAAGACCTTTTCAAAGAGAACTATAGAAACTTAGGAAAGAAATTGAAGCTCTTAGAAGAGAGAAAGCCCTCCAATGATCTTGGATAGGCAGAATTAATGCTGTCAAAATTAATTATCACCAATTAATTAATTATCACCAAAGCATTATAGAGATTTGATGAAATCCCCATCAAAATACCAATGACATTCTTCACAGAACTAGAAAAAACAGCCCTAAAATTCCTTTAGAACAATAAAAAATTCAGAAGAGTCAAAGAATTCCTGAGCAAGAAGAATGATGCTGGAGGCATCCCAACACCTAATCTCAAATTATATTACTGAGCTAAAGGAACACAAATGGAATGATATTGGCCCCAAAACAAACATGCATGGAAACCACTGGGATAGAATGGAAGACTCAAAATCAAATCCACATAGATACCTTCATCCGATACTCCATTAAGGTGTCAAAAACATATATTGGAGACACCTTTTAAACAAATGGTGCTAGGAAAATTGTCTAACCATTTGCAGAAGAATGAAACTTGTCTCCTATCTGTCACCCTGCACAAAAGTTAACTCAAAGTGTATCAAGAACCTGGGGATCTGTTTCAGTCAATATGACCAAAAACTCTGAAAAGAACAACTCAAAAGAGGAAAAGTTTATGCTAGCTTCTGGTTTAAGAGAGGCAATTCATAGTTTCCCAACTTCCAAAGCTCTGGGCTTTGAAGGATTGAAGCAGAACATCATATCAGAAGTGTGTGGCAGAAGAAAGCAGCTCAGGACATGGCAACCAGGAAGCAGAGAAAGAGCTCTGCTTTCTCCAGCTGCACCCTACTTGCCTACTGTTACTGCCCAGTTAATCCATCAGCAGACTAATCCTCTGATTGAGTTACACTTCCCATAAACTGATCATTTCACCTCTAAAAATTCTTGCATCACCTCATACCTGAAATTTTTGGTATACCTAAACCATAATAGAATTAGAACAGAAACATTTCAACTGCTCAAAGAAAATGTAGTGTTGGTATGCCAGTATATTGGTGCAGGCATGCAATTCCTTAACAAGACTTAACAAGTTCCCCTAAAGCGCAAGGAAGAAAATCAAGAATTAATAAGTACAATGGCATTACATTTAAAAGTTTCTGCTCACCAAACAAAACAATTAAGAGTGTGAAGAGAGAGCTTACTGAAAAGGAGAAAATCTTTTCTGGCTACTCATGTAGAAGGGGATTAATATTTAGGATATATAAAAAAACTCAAAAATTTATCCTCCCCCAAAATTATTACTTAATTAATAAATGGGCAAAGGAAGGAAACAATTTTTTCAGATAATAAATACAAATGGCAAACACATATGTGAAAAAAAGTTCAACATTCCCTGAAAATTAGGAAAATGCAAATCAAAACTACTTTGAGATTTCATTTCATTCCAGTTATAATGTAATTATCAAAATTATAAATAATAATAAATGCTGGTGAGGATGTGGAGAAAAAGGTAGAGTTGTCTTTTTGGTGGGATTGCAAATTTATATGACTACTTTGGAAAGGCATACGGAGATCCCTCAAATGACTGAGACTGGGAACCATGACCCAGCTATCAACTCCTTGGTGTTTATTTCAAAGAACTAAAATCAGCATACTATACTGACACAAGCACACCAATGTTTACAGCAGCTGAATTCACAATAGGCAAGTTATGAAACCAGACCAGGTGCTCATCAACAAATGAATGATTAAAGATGTTTTATATATACTAAGCCATAAAGAAGAATGAAATGATGGCATTTATTGTTAAATTCATAGAACTAGAGAACTTCATGCTAAGTGAAATAATTCAGACTCAGAAAGTCAAGGGTGAAATACTTTCTCTCATATGCAGATGCTAGAGGAAAATAAAGAAAAAAATGTAATGTGTGAAAATGGAAGGGAGTTCAGTACAGTGGAAGAGGTGGTTTGAGGAAGGAATGGTAAAGGGGAAGAACTGAGAAGTTAGGTTGACCGGATTATTCTCTGTGCATGTGTGAATCTACCACAGTGAATTCCACCTTTATATACACCTATAAAGCATCAACTTATAAAAGAAATAGTTGGGGGAAGGCCAAGTGGAATAGGGCAAGTGAAATGGGAAGAGGGAGAAGCGGAAGAGTGGAGGAGGTAATGGGATTGAAATGGAGTCAGTTATATCCTTGCAAGCATGATTATATCAAAATGAACTTAACTATAATGGATAGCTAAAATGCACTAATAAAAAGATAAAAATTAATCTAAATTTTAAAAATTAAAATAAATAAAAGATTAAACCTATAATGAACTCACACAGATTAGTAATAACTTGGGCAATACTTGCATTTTTACACAATCCACTACTAGGTTATGGCCCCATGCATAATAGATGTCTACTAGATCATCCCAATTCTAAAATATTCAATGGAAGAATGAGAAAAATAAAAAATTTTTAAAAAATTTAGAAATGGGACATTTCACAACACAACTGATCTTCAAAAGTCAATGTAAATCCCCCTACAAAGGAATAAAAACACATCATCAAATACAAAAAAAGGTCACAAACACAAAAGAGCACCAAGAACAGTAAATACAAATGTAAATACAAAATACTCTTGCCTCAGATTTTACAAATTCTTGATGAAATATTTTACTATTTAATTAAAAATAATAACAGTGCCAAGGGGTTTTCTTTTCTTTTACCTTTCTTTTTTCTTTCTTTCTTTCTTTCTTTCTTTCTTTCTTTCTTTCTTTCTTTCTTTCAGTGAATTCTGCATGTACATTTTATTTACATTAGACAAATATTGTCCATATAAAATTTTGGTCCACTTTTTTCTCCTTTACTTCTACCATTCAATATTGAATATTTGACTCAAGTAAAAGCAGAATCAAACATGAGAACTAATATTTGAGAACTAAATATTTAGAACTAAATTAATGAGAACTAAATTAATATGATTTCACAGGATTAGATTTGCTCTTTATTATTTTTGAGAAACAATAACTCATCTAACCTAAGTGTTTTTTCTCTGAACTTTAGTTTACTTGAGTGACTATGTAATGAGCATCCCATCTCCATTATTTAGCAATGAGTGTATATACGTGTAATTTATTGCATCAGTAACTGGATTCATTATCTAACATTCAATTGATGTCAAATCCCTCTATGATGTGGTATTTCCATGATCACTGCAGATATTTTAGTCACATGTACACTTTCAACATTAATTTTAAAAATCAAGTGTTAGTTTAAAGACATGACGAGAAAAATACAGCCCAGTTATAGACCTGCTCTTGTGAGAGGTGCTTAGCTACTGCTTCAATCTCAATGCCTGCTCCTTTGGGTAAAGCAGCAACCTGGTAAGCAGCTCTAGCAAGAAAATTACTTTTGAAACACTCTTTGTAGATTTCATTGACAGTGTTGAAGTCATTCATGTCAGCCTGCAAAACAGTTGCTTTGCCCACATTAGTGAAGTCACAGCTTTCAGAATTTCACCCATGTTTGAAAGAGCTTGTTTAGTTTCTGCTGCTACCCCTCCTTGCACAAGCTTTCCACTAGAAGGGTCCATGCCTATTTGTCCAGAGATGTAAATGGTCTTGCCCACTAACATTGATTGACTGTAGGGACCAATGACCCCTGGGGATTTTGTGGTGCTGATCACTTTTCTGATCAGGGGGACATATCTAGTCCTTTCTCACACCACTCCAGGAGAAAATATTCCTTCACCAGCCCTGCCCACTTGCTCAAAACTGACCAAACCCAGGCACAGTCTGCTGGATGGGGTTTCTAACATATATGTAAATAAGATGTGTGGATGCATGGAAATACACAATGAGAGGAGTAAACAAATACATTATTATGTAATTTTTTTAAAAAAAAATTAGCTGTTGATGGACATTTATTTAATTAATTTATTTTTTTGCTGTGCTGAGAATTCATCCCAGCAACTCACACTTGTTAGGTAGGCAAGCATCCTGCACTGAGCTACAACCCCAATCCTTATTATGCGATTTTTACAATATACATTAATTGATATCAAATTTGAAGGTAAACAGTGACAAGTTGAAGTTGAATGATATAAATTGAAGAGTAACCACAAAAAAACTTGTGAAGAGATATTGAATAAAATTTAATAATGGAGAAAATGCAAGAAATTTACAGAAATAACTTTTTTAAAGGAGGAATAAAAAAAAGGTGTGACGAACAAAAATATATGGTATCTTGGAACCTAGACATGTCATTATTTACATCAAATGTAAATGCTCAAAATAATTCAATGAGAAGGCAGATATTTTGAGACCCAATGAACAGCAAGACCTAACCCTATAGTATACATATAAGAAATGCACGTCAAATATAATAAAGGCATAGAGTAAAGGAATGAAAATCCATTATATATGTAATGCAGATATTAAGAAAGAAGAGCTGAGATGACTATAGCAATAGCAGACCAAAGAAATTTCTCAACACAAGTATTACTAGGGAGAAGGGAAACTTTTATAATGACAAGACCATTAATTGACCAAGAAAATAAAACTGTACTAATTGTCTGTGAGTACCTTAAGAAAGCTTCCAAAACCAGAAATCCAAAATTGCTTGATATAAAAGGAAAAAATAGGAGAATCCTCAAGTATAGTGAAAGATTTTAACCTTTCTCTCTCAGGATGATTTGAAAGTGTTGACAACCAACTTGTCTTAATTGAATTACCTGACACAGAACACTCCAGCCAATGACATGAAAGTGCACATTCTGTTAAAAAACTCTGAAACATTTGCCAACATACATGATATTCTGGGTCATAAAGCCAGTCTCAGCAAATTTTAAAGGACTGAAATGATGCAGAATATGTTCTCTAAACATAACACAATTATACAGAGGAAAACATTTATAACAGAAACATATTTGGGAAATACCAGAATATGGGGAAATTAAACATTGCTCCAATCGCCATTGGTGAAAGAAAAATAAAAAGGGAAATCTTAAGCTTTTATGAAATTGAATGATTATGAAAACACAGCATTCCCAAATTTGTGAGGTGCAGCTAAAGGAAGCCAAAAAAGATATCTACAGATTTAAATGTATAACAGAAGAAAAATAATTAGAAAAAGAAAGCAAATTAATTCAAAATGAATAGCAGGTTCCTTTAAGAGCCAAACCAGCTTGATGGAAAAAAAAGTATGGAAGATCAAAGAAATTAAAACCTAAATCTTCAAAAATATCAATAAAACTTATAAAAATTATTAAGGGGAAAAAAGAATACCAAAAATGAAAAAAGAGACATCACTATATAACCTAAAAATACTGAGTATAGTTGAATACATTTTGAAAGGGTAATAATTAAATATTATGAAAAACTTTGCTAATAAATTAAATAACTTAGATCAAATAAAACTCCTTTAAGACATTACACATAAATAACACAAGAGGAAATAAACTACCTGGGCCATTCTATATGTATTTAAAATTTGACTTTGTAATAAAAAATTTCCCATGAACAGAACTCCAGACCCAGAAGACTTCATTTATAAATTCTGTCAAACATTTTTAAAAAAATAACAATCTTACATAAATTCTTTCAGAAAATTTAAGAGGAGGAAACATTTTGCAAATTATTTTATGAGACTGGATGTACCATGAGTCCACAAAGATTATAAAACAAGAAAAAAAATGTCTAAATTGCCATGAAAATAGAAACAAAAACTATGAACAATAGTAGCAGTTCAAAACAAGCAATATAGAAAATTGATAATACATCAGGATACAGAATACTTGGTCCCAAAATGCTAAGTTGAAAATGAATTATTGTAATTCACCATATTAGAATAAAGGACAAAAAAATGGTCATCTCAAAAGATGCTGTGTTAACTTCCAATCACTATCAACTCATAATTTCTAAAAAGGTCTGTTTTTGGATCATAGACTTTAAAATTCCAGTCCATGATCTGTTGGCCTCATTGATGTGGGCCTGCTTGGTGTGAGGCCCCACCATGATGGGGGTGCCTGGCAGAGTAAAACCACTCACCTCAAGGTCAGGGAGCAAAAGAGAGAAAGAAGAGGGGCTGCTCCAACCAACTATCTCCTTTAAAGGCACATCTCCACTGACATAAAGACCTCCTACTAGTCCCCACTTCTTGAGGGTTTCACTATGTCCCAATAGTGTCACCCTGGGGACCAAAAATTTAAAATACATGAACCTTTAGGGGACACTTATTCAAACCATAGCATGTGGGAAACTGTCTTTATTTAGCATAATCAGACTAGGTTGTGCCATGGGATGCAGAGACCTGGCTTCTAGGAACTGCTGTGAAATATGTGGCATTGTGTGGGAGTGGTTCCCTGTCTCCTTTTGGAATTTTCTGCCTCTTAATGATGGTTTCCCTAACTCCACCCTATCCTTTCCTTCACAGAAGAAGCTCCTCCTAGTCCTTGCCCCTTTTACCTGTAGGTTATAAATAAAGGAGAGTTGGGCAAGTTGTTGTTACAAGCGGCCAGAACTGGTATGGCCAGACCAGTCATGCCCCTGCCATATAAAGAGTATGGGCTTTTGTGTGTTTACTGTGTAGATAAGTTTTTTACATAATTGAGTGACTTACAGCTAACACCCTCCTCTTTCAGTTAACCCTTTTCTCCTCCACACAGGATGGACAGAGAGTACCCCTACAATAGCAGATGTAGAAAAGGCATTTTAAAAATCCAATACCCATGAGTAACAAAACATCCAAGTAAATTTAAGTAGAAATAAATTTCCCCAATGTGACAGTGGGTGGCAATGAAAATCTACTGGAAATATAATACAAAATCTTGTGTCTTATTTCCTTCTTTTATAATCCAGGACAAGGTTCTCACTTCCCCCATTCAAGAATTTTTTGGATATTTAAGCCACTTCAATAAAACAAGACAAAAAAGTGAATAATATACAAATTAGAAAGGAAGAAGTAAATGTGTATTTATTTGAAACATTGTACTTATGGAAATAGAAAAGTAAGGAATCTAGGAAAAAATACTAGAATAGGTAAGTTAAAGTTAAGAAAGAGCAGCATAAAAGATCACTTATACAACAATAAATTTTTATTTCTATTAACTATCATGAAATAATATAAAAATGAAAATGTACAAGCCACAATACCACTGACAACAGCATAAAAAATATGTAATATTTAGGAATAACCAAATATGTGCAATATATCTACAGAGAAAACAACAAAATATTGATGGAAGTAATTAAAGATCTAAATAAAATGTAAGATATACCATGTTCAAGGATTAAAAAATTTAATATTGTTATAATTCTAGAAAAGTAATCTATTGATTACTATAGATAATTTAAAGGCAATAAAAGTCAGAACTTTTAAAATTATTTGTATAAATTGAGTAAATTATACTAAAGTTAATAGAGAAATGTAAAGGATCTAGAAGAACCAAAACAACTTTGATAAAGGATGAATTACACAAACTATTTAAAGACTTAATACAGACGACAGACACTAATAAGTGGAAGCAAACAATGACTCAAGTAATAGATTCAAATAGTTCACAAGGGAAACAATTCAGTCACTAGATCTTTGAGAAAAAGTGAATATCATCTCTCACCTCTCACCATACACAAAATTTAAATCAATATTTAGCAAAGTTCTAAATGTAGGTGCTAAAATTATAAAATATCTAGAATTAATCCTTTATGGTAGACAATGATTTCTTAGATAAAGCACCTAAAGGAATAACCATTTTTAAAATGATAAATTGAACTTCATTAAAATGTATAACTTCTCTCCCAAAGTTGCCATTTGGTATGTAAAAGGACAAACTAAAACCCAAAATAAATTATTCTCCATGGGTAACCCAATTGATATCTTGGGTTAAAAGACCTCTGGCCTGAACAAGGAATCACAGATACAGTTTTCCCTGCTCCATTCCACTAAGCTGAAATATAAACCCTTAACAGGATGTAAAAGACAGCAAAAGGGAACTGAAATGAGTGGGAAGAAACAGGTAGACTGGTTTGAGATTTCATGTCTACAAGAACAGCACGAAAATGAGGCAGAGCATCCTGCATTCCCTACTCAGCAGAGAAAGATCACCCAAACCCTGTGTTTCCTGACCCCAGACCTGGACACCAAAAGTAGCTCCATCAGGCTTTCTCCTTCCCTAGACAGATAGAAATAGCTGCCCACCCTCACCACTTTCATGCAACATAGTGCTGGGAGAACTAGTCACTGCAAAAAAAAAATGCAAGAAAAAAGAAATAAAGTCATACAAATTGAAAATGAAAACTTTTGCACATCACATAATTGTCTACCTTGAAAACCCCAGAGAATCTACAAAAAAAAAAAAATAAAAAATCCTCCTAAAATTCTCAAGTAATTTAACATGGTTGCAGAACACAAGACTAGCAAATAAATATCATTCACTGCATAGCAACATTAATTCATTGAACACTACTGAAATGTGTACTTAAAAGTGACTGATAGCATAAGTTTTTTTCTAGGACCAAAAGTTCACTTTTATTTTGATTTGTAATTTAATTAACTTTGATAGGGGAAATAATGTACTATGGTGACATTAAAAATTTAGAGATTTTCAAAGACATCATGTCATTTGATCAATAACTTATCAATAACTTCATTACTATTGAATATAAACCAGAATTTCCATATTCAAGGAGTTTACATAAAACTGAAGAGAACATGAAAAGTTAAATGACAGGGGCTAAAAATACAAAAGTAGAGTACAAAAGATGTCAAATGTCAGTGATCAAAATTTTAGAATGCATTTTAAATTTATCTTAATAAAATATTCCCTTGATCTCTTATGATTTTATAATGTCCCTGATTCTTGTTAAATGCCTGGGAAATAGAGTCAATGTGAGTGTTTGGTCCAGTTTGTAAGGCATGGATGATAACTTTTTAAAATTTAAGAGAGAAGGAGAGCTTTATCAATGAAGTTGGATGAAACACATTATATCATATCATGACCATCAGAGTCCTATGTTGTCTCTTTTATCAAAGTTTTTTCTTTTGCCTTAGGCAGGAGAATCACAAGTTTAAAGCTAACCTGAGCAACTTTGTGAAATCCTGTCTCAAAATAAAATTTAAAAATGTTGAGAATGTAGCTAAGGGATAGGTAGGACACCTATCATATACGAGGCCCCAGTTTCAGTCTCTAGTACAAATATATATATATATGATGATATCTAGTAACTGGCATCTGATTAGTTATAAAGTTATATTTTTTCCTTGAAGATAATTGAAAATATAAATTAAACAAGGTAGCAATCACTTTTCTACATACTAATTATAATGACCACACAGAAACAAGAATTTAAAACATTACCATTTGTCACTTGCTGCCAACCCGTGGGACAAACACGACACGTACTCTTCAGAAGTTCAAGAAGCAGCTTCCGCTTTATAGCACCCTCAATATATAAGCAGTCTCATGCATATGCAATTGTAGCCAGATATGTCCATCCAATCCTATTAAAGGTCAAGCGATCATGAGCTCAAGCATGCATGTAAGATATATCTGTCCACGCGCTAGGCGGCTGAACTAATTATCAGACAGCCAATGGTAAATGCTTCCTGTTTTACTCAAGGCACATTCAGCACACCCTTTGGCTCTCTGCCCCTCACCATCTTTGGATGCATGTGGTGTAACCCTGGGCCCCAGGTCTCGCCCGCCACAACCATTTACAACTGCACCAAAGAAAATGAAATACTTAAAATAAAAACTTTAAAAAAAATATGTGCAGGAGTTTTATGCTGAAAATTATAAAATACTATAAAATAAATTAGAGATGATCTAAATAAATAAGAGACACACCATGTTTAAGCATGGGAAGGACCAATATATTAAATATATCGATTCTCCACAAATTGATCCATTAGTTTTGCAAAGAAGGATAGATTATTAGTTTCCAATTAGAGATTATGTGTGGGTTCAGGGAAATATAAGATGTAGATGTGATTATAAAATGGCAACCCAGGGATTCTTGTGCTAATGGAGTTGTTTAGTATCTCTACTATGGTAGTGGCTACAGGAAGGTACACAGGTGATAAAAGTTGTGTGGAACTTAATACACACACACACACACACACACACACCAGTACAACTAAAACAGGAAATATGAACAGCAAGTTGTTGATTGTATCAGTGTCAATGCCCTGGTTGTGATATTTCATTACAGTTTTGCAATATGATACCATGGGGGCATGAAGGGAAACTGGGCATGATGTTCAATGGATATCTCTGTGTCTCTCACAAATGGATGTCAATCTATGTTATCAATAGAATTTCAATTTTAGCAAACTGGGGAGAAGATTGGAAGAAATATTTCACCAAAAAACAAAAAAAAGACCAAAGATCACATGAAAAGATTTCAACATCATTACACAGTTCTCAGGAAAGGTGAATTAGAACCAGGCTGAGATATCACTACACCCCCATTAAGATACCTGTAATTACACATGAGAAAATTCTCAGGAAATGCCAAATATTGGCAAGCATGTGTATTTAATTGTCACTGTCAAACATTTCCGGTGGGAATGTAAATTGGTAGTCATATGAAAATTTAACACGTAGTTAAACAAATGTGTACTTAATGTGTGACCTAAAATTCTATTAATAAGTAATTACTCAAGAGAAACATAAATATATGTCTACGTAAGTACTTGTAACAACAGTGTTTATATTGTATTTCTTCATAACAACCCCAAACTGGAAACAACTCAAATGTTCATGAATAAGTAAAAAGAAAAGCAAATTTTAATATTTCCATACAACAGAATCCTACTCAACAGTAAGAAGAAACAAAAGGTAGGAAATCCAAAAACATTATTCCAAGTAAAGTAAGACAGACACAACATATGCATACTAATAACCCCATTCACGTTAAATCCTGGAAGAGGCAAAAGCAGTCTAGTGACAGAAATAAGGTCTGTGGTATCCTGGTGCTGGGATGAGGAGAATGGCTTCATAAAGATAGGAAGTAACTTTGGGGCTGTGAAAATGTTTAGTGGTTTCATGGTTATGTGGTTTTATTGGTCAAAATTAAGTGAACATTTTAAATGGGTGTATTGGAGTTATTCAGATACAACATCAACAGTTAAAAAAAATTATAATGTCACAGGTTCATCATAGTAAATAAAAATCACAGCTAAAATGACATCTGTTTTATATGAATTCTTTTCAGTAAATATTTCCAAGACAAAAGATATTTTTAAATTATTTGATGTTATTGTTCTCATTATTAAGTTGTTATTTCAATCACTAGGAATTTATAAATACAATATTCATATCTTTGTAATCACTTGGTGCCTTTCACCTAATCCTTCACAATGAATACTTGCCTCAACTTAAAACTTTAATGTTTTATCATCATTATAATTAATATTTCAAATTTAAAAGAGTAAGGAAGCTATTCATTTAAAGAAAATCTCTAAATCACCATACCCGTGATTTTGTTTAATAATAATATCTCTCTCTAAAATTTACATCAGGGATTAAACGGATTCTGTAAGGGTTGGGTTATGTTTTATCAATCATTAATAAATAATTAACCATTAATAGGAGATACAGTCTATGCATTGCAGTGGCACAAGATGGCCACGAGGTGATGCTAATAACCTCTGTTGCAGCCTCAGCCTGCAGAAAGGGCCTGATAGCAGAAAAACAGCACACTCATCTCAGAGGGCTGGGACTAGACGTGGATTTTCTCCTTGTGAAGTTCTCTTAAGAATAAATGCCCTAAAAAAAAAAAAAAGAAAAAAAAATAATTGCCCTTAGATAGACACTGAATTATGCTAATCCCCTAGTCCACAGAATAAGGTATCAATTGCTGTGAACAAAAACTATGTGTAAAGGCCTACTCTATTTCTAAATTGCTGCAAATAAGAGCTAATTTACCCTACATAGGACCTGATAAAGTCTAAATTATCCCAGGTCCTCGTAATTCTAGATCTTGTCATTACTGACATTTTGGGTTATGGATCCTTCATGTCTTTGTGGCTGGAGATCTCTGACCTCTGCCCACCCTCCCAAACCATGACAACCCAAACAGGCCTCCAGACCCTGAAAATACCCTAACTATGAAAATCAGTTGAGAACCACTCCCCCTAACAAGGTTTAAACAATTAGAAAGGCCCATATTGCACCAAAGACAGCTCCATTATCCCAGATCAATGACTCACACACTGCAACCTGTATAGAAATTCACTGGAAGGCTGATGGAAACAGAATAGGAGTTCCTCCTCTAAATTTCTGGTGTGATTTTTAACACCTTGCCAGGTAATAGTGATGCTTCTGGCTCAAAACACCCTACAAAATCACTAAATCACCCCAGATAAAGCCTCAATTTCTCTAGAGCCCCTTTATCCAAATTCCTTTAATATCATGCTATACCCATCTGGGTGGCACTAATACCACATACTGCTACCCTATCACAGCAAGGAAAGAGTAGTGGGACCATTTGGGGATGATGGGGGAGTGTCCACAAGGATAAGGACTTCAGAGCAGATGGGTTGGGTAGAAAGATTCCCTGTGCCCCTTCCTCCATCCCTCAGTCCACACCAGCCTCCTTAGTGCCTTCTTTGCTGAGAGAGTCAAAGAAACCTCTCATCTTCCTTGTGTCCAGAGAAGAAATGCCTATCTACAGAAATCTGTCTATAAAACTCTGCTTTGGTCTGTCTATATTGCTATAACAAAATACCCAAGGCTGTGCACTTTTAAAGAAAAGAGGCTTATTTAGCTCACTGGCCAAAGGCATGGTGCTGGCCTCTGCTTGCTCTAGTGAGGGCCTCATTGCAGATGGAGTCATAATGGTGGGAACATATACAGAAGAGGTCACATAGCAAGACCAGGAACCAAGAGATTGGGGAGAATAAGGCTCCTCTTGTAGAACAATCTGCAGTCATATGAACAAATCCACTTTTATCAGACCTGACCCATTCCTGAGAGATAGCATTAATCCCTTCTGAGGGTGAATCCCTGTATCCTAATTAGCTATCACTATTACTAGGCCCCACCTCTTAAGATCCCCACCAACGTCCCAGCACCAACACCCTGGAGACCAAGCTCCAACACATGAAACTTTAAGGGACAAACCACATCCAAACTGTAACAACCTACCACCCAGGACTGTGAGGATTTCATGTGGTCAGAAATTACTAATAATAGCATTGTGATGGTTTGGATGTGAGGTGTAGCCCCAAAATCCTATGTTAATGCAGTTAAATTCAGAGGTAAAAGAACTAGATTAGGATCTGTGACCTAACCAGTGGATTAATCCATTCTCTGGATTAATAATTTGAATGGATTAACTGGGGCATAATTGAAGGCAGGTGGGTAGAGGCTAGAGGAAGTAGGTCACTGGGGGTGTGTCTTTGGGTATTTATATTTTGTCCCTGTTGCTTGGTCCACCCCCCTTCTTCCTGGCTGCCATGAGTTCAGCATGTTTTCTCTGCCATGTTTGTCTGCCATGATGCTTTGCCTTACCTTGGGCTCAGAGTTCTGGAACTAGCCATAAACTGAATATCTAAAACCATGAGCCCAAATTAATTTTTTCTCCTCTAGGTTGCTTTGGTCAAGTATTTTGGTCAAAAGGACAAAACCTAACTAACAAATGCATTATCAAAAACTCAGGTTATGACCAAGAAATAGTTAACAGTAAAGAGAAAAAATCACTTAACTGGTGGAGGATTTTATAAAAATCCACCTTAATTTCATATCTTCACCCCACAGAAATAAGACTCAAAAGTAAGGTGCATTATTATGAATACATTTTGTGGTTATTTATTTAAGACATATTCATGAGTTAGCAATTATGAAAAAAATCACAGGCACTTTAATTACTGTCCTTTCCCAGAAATCTCTGAAAATAAAATACTTCCTGATGATATGATGCTTAACAGACTTGAGTTGTTAATGTTAATATTTTTCAATGTTTTTATTAGTTCATTATAGTTATACATAATAGTGGGGTTCATTCTGATGTAATCAAATATGCATAAAATAAAATTTTCTCCATTTCAGTCCTTAGTTCTTCCTTCATCCCTCCCCTCCTTTTCTCCAGTTCTGCTTCCTCTACATTCGGCTTCTTTCTAATTCGGGGACTCTATATATAACCATAAAGGTGAAATTCACTGTGGTTTATTCATATATGTCCATAGCATAACTTGGTTAATTTCATTCTGCAGTTCCTCCCTTTTCCCATCCCCGAACCCCAGCTCCTTCCTGGGCTCCACTGATGACCCTTCTATTTCCATGGATTCCTCTTTCTCTTTTTTTCTAGCATCCAAATAGAATAGAAAACTTTCGTTCCTTGACTTTCTGACTCTGGTTTATTTCTTAATCCAGGAATTTTTCAGAGAAAAACTTCAAAATCAAAATAACTAGTTTTTAGTGCATAGAAATACCTTAATTGGAAATGGGGGTGGGATAGCATTTCAGTCATTGACCTGAGGCAGGGCCGGTCTTGTGCAGTGCTGCTGGCTCTGGGATCCAGGCTTTAAGGATATCAAAGGGAAAGAGTAGAAGAGAGCCAGCTCAGATGAACAGCTTATTAATTTCAGTTTGAAACTAGAAGACCTCTGGCTGCATTTTGGAGACCGCTGCTTTACTGAAAATTATTACTGGAGATATTAATAAGCAAACCATATGCTGTTGCAATCAACTTTATTGAACAAAGACAGAATTGTATCAGTCACTTTTTCAGGGGGCAGCTTATAGAAGACATCCAGTTAACAAACTCGGTGAGTGGAGAGAAATATTCTGTGTCCCTGCACATTGTTCTGAAAGTTTTGTGGTAGAAATCACATGGTTATGAACAGCCACATCTCTGATAGACAAATTCAGCCCTGCCATGTATTTTTCATATAATAGTGACTCTTCCATTTTATTTTTAATTTGGAAGTGTTTTCATTTGTATGTCAAATAAAGATTGGCCTCTTTTTCTGCCTATCTGGTTATAGAAATCACAGTCAACTATAAAAAGAGTTAACTTTGAGGAAGGCAGACAGAGTCAGAAAGGAGTCTCCCCAGCTGCATGGCACATCCTGTTTAATGTTCACGGGACTCTGTTCACAGGACACATGGTGTGCACACAGGCTCTGCGGTGGCCTCTAGCAGAGAGGCTCACATGCAAAATATCAATCATTCCATGCTCACAGAGAATGGTCCCCCACATTACGTTGGCATTCATATTCATGACCACCCAGTTTATAAGACATCACTGCAAGGAAAAGATGACCCTGACCCTGCTTCATTTCCTTCCAAAAGAAACTGAGCATCACGTGGTGGGTGAATGGTTCCTCACACCTCAACCCCTGCAAAAGTGGTCACAGCCCCTCAGGGATGGTCTTTTTCCCTTTGGGGACTCAGAAGGAGTAAAGCCACTTGCTGTTGATGTGTGGAACCATCTGCCTCTGAGGATTCGGTGGTGTTTTGGTGACTACCAGCTCATCTTCATCTGTATGGATATATTGAAAACAAAAGAGGAAGTTCTTTAAACAGAAAATGCCTCACATCTCTTCAAGTCCCACCATTAAGATATTGCACCAATATCAGATTTCTCTGGTTTTTAGGAAGTTAGAAGTAGCAGATGATACTACTACTGACATTTATTAAGAACAGAATTAAACACACAGGGTTTAATTTTCAAATTCAGTAGTGCTTAAAAATAAACCCATTGTTACTTATAGTTATAAAGTGAAGTCACTTCACCAGGAGAAAGCAATGGCTTTGACACTTTTCCACTTTGATGGGCTCTTTTTTTCCTATCACATTTTTGGAGTTTAAGGATATGAAAATATTCAGTAATGCTTCAAAGTGCTTAGGATATGAAGTACTCCCCAAAGCTCCTATGTTAATGCTGGAGGTAAAATGATTAGATCATGAAAGCTATAACCTAATTGGTGGATTAATCCATTGGATGAAATTATAATTTGAATGGATTACTGGGTGTTAACTATAAGCTGGAAGAACTGGGTCACTGGGGGTGTGTCTTGGGGAGTGTATATTTTGTTCCTTCCTGGCTCCTCCTGATGACTCACTCTGTCTCTCTGTCTCTCTCTGTCTGTCTCTCTGTCTGTCTGTCTGTCTCCCTCTCTCTCTCTTACTTCTTTCCTGTTTACCAGGAAGTGACAAGCTTTCCTCCTCTATGCTGTCCTACCTCACCTAAGACCCAACACAATAGAATCAGATGAGCATTGGACCAACTCTGAAACTGTAAGCCCAGAATAAACTTATCACCCTCCTAAGTTGTTCTTGTCAAGTATTTTGATCACCACAACAAAAACTTAAATAACACAGTAAGCATAAAGGGCAAGTGTTCCAACAAATAAGGATAATTACCATTGTTTTAACAAAGCAAGGCATTTCTGAGCCTATGGAAGGAAAAGAAAGTGAGGAGGAGAGTAGAGGCAGAGTAATCTGTGGTCTCCACACTGCTCTCTGCTGGAGAGAAGGACTATTTCCTACTTGTTCCCTCTTTTCATCTGAGGGGAAGATGTGACTCTTCTCTAGATTCATAGAGATCTGGGCTCATTTCATTTTAGATCTCAATTTCCAGAAGTAAACAAAGCTATGAAACAAAAACCTCAAAACTATCTTGGACCCCAAAAAGAAATTAAGGCAGCTCATTAGACCTTGAATTATGGCCTTTATAAAGGTGGTGAAGTCTTAACTCCAGTACCCATGGTGACCTCAACTGGAAACATGGTCTTTATAGATGATCAACTTATGAGAAGACTGTTACCATGGGCCCTGATCCAATATGACTTGTCCTTATGAAAAGGGGACACTAGACACAGGCACACAGGAAGGGGGCCATGTGAAATGGAGGCAGAGGTGGGTAATACCTCTGCAAGACAAAGAATGCCAGATTGATGTAAACCTCCAGAAGCTGGAGAAGGCCTGGGACAGCTCTCCCTCACAGCCTCAGAGGGAATCATCCCTACTCACACCTTGATCTGTTGTTTAAGCCATCTAGATTATTGTATTTTGTCACAGTGACACTAGCAAACTAATACACAGCTGCACTGGGCATTTCCTCCTCTGCATAAAATAAGAGAAATGAATCTCTCATGGGCATTTTTTTAACACTCCAAGTCTAGGAAGTCTAAGTGTAGGTGGGACCTGGAAGCTGGGCTGATATCTGTGTTATGATTTTGTGCAGCTGTAGACCCAAGTCCTCTGGAAAAGTGAGTAAGTTCTCACAGGGAGCATCAAAAATGGTCATCAGAGGCCAAGAAGAAGGACCTCTGACAACTGTAGGGCACCAGAGCTAAGTACTTAGCTCTGTGCAGGTTGTTGGTATATGACTTGAACAATGTCCCTTTGTGTCCTGACCCACTCCCTTTGCAGGGATATGACCTTACTTTATCTAGCCTTTCAGGACCACTGCATGTACTAAGGATCCCAGAATGGAAGGAAATTTTGTATCCACCTGTCTTCTCACTTTTCAGAATAAGGTAGGTCAGGTCTTCATGCTATTCAAGACTGGCTGACCAGTTATGTCTGTTTTAATTACTCTGAAATCAATCTATTATCTGTATCTAATACTGATATGTTTCCTTTTACCTGACTTCCTCCCTCATTATTGATTTTAATTAATTAGTATTTGTTATTTTTTGAAAAAGATTTTGGTTGAATTTTTTTGGGGGGAAGTACTGGGGATTGAACCCAGGGGCACTTAGCCACTGAGTCACATCCCCAGCCCTTTTTATTTTTAATTATGGGCTAGGGTCTTGCTAAGTTGAATAGGGCTTCACTAAGTTGCCAAGGCTGGTCTTGAACTTGGGATCTTCTTGCCTCCGCTTCCTGAGTTGCGGCATTACAGGCTTGAGCCACTGTGCCCAGCTTTATATGATTCTTCAAGAAAATATTCACAGTTATAAACAGGGCTGAGACTGATTGATGTGCCTTAGAAATTTTGAATGCAAATGAGTGGCATTGGTGTTTTTTCTTGTACCTTGGTGCAGGTAGAAACTGACCCTTGTCCATCATGCTGGAGTCAACAGATGATGCACCCACACCTAAAAGATAAGCCAAGAGGCCCCTGTTTACCCAGCTACTCCCAGACCTATAGCACCTCTGGTTAAAGAGGCTTAGATAATGAGTTCTCAGACTGATAGGATGTCTGTCTGCTCTTGACTTCAGGAGAATGCCAGGATAGAGGATCAGTGAGAGAATAATGGGCGAACAGTAATGGAAATGGAGGGCTCATTGTCTTCTTCTTTCTATTGTTGCATATGTTTGAAAAATTATGTAATAAAAAGTGAGACAGAAACAGTCCAGGTCAGCATTGAGCCCTGTTTCAGTCAATTTTATCCTTGTTTGAGTAGAAGTGTGAATTTGTGGTTATTATATAATTGAAGAATTTAACTGATTTTTCTCCCTGATTTCTCAGAGGAGGGGCTTGAACTCTTTGAAATTTTCTGAAGTGACTTTGTTATTCCTAAGCCCCTTGGATCACACCTGAGTTTGTGCTAAAAGATGAAATGTCTCTCAGGATGTGATGAGAGGGTGAGGCTTGAGTCAGTTGACCTCTGGGAGGGGGAAGGTAGAGGAAGGCAGGAGCCCTGGGGATCAAGATCAATCATGTGGCCAATGATTTAGTCAATCTAGCCTACATAATAAAATTCCAATAAGATATCTGGATATGGAGACTCAGTGGGGCTTCCAGGTTTAGTACCTGGGCTAAGTGGGGAGGATGAGGGGCCTGATTCCATGATTATGTGGCAGGGAAGTTTTGTATTTGAGGAACTTACAGATGATACCCTGTAGATCTTTTTTTCTGGTTCTGATTGTGTTCTTTATAATAAAATTGTAATAATAAATATTTTTTAAAAACATGATACAGTGTCAAGAGGAAAAAGACAGAAATACATACTTTCACAGAAGATTCCATGAGCCAAATGAACCAAACTCCAACAATTCAAGGTTCAGTCATTAGAGGTGGTTCTGAAATAGGGTAGAAGAAATAAGGATAGGTAGAAAAGAGACTAACAGGGAAGGGAAAGAAACTGTAACTTTAAGTGAGAAGCTCATGAACACCATCATATTACTCCCCAACTTTGTCCCCCCCCCCCCGGACATAAATTCTTTTAAAATTTCTGGCTTGTTGGACTACTGTGAGTCCAGAGAACTAAGGCCTACATGCACTGCTAGTGTACAGAATGTATTTTCTTCAGATTAAATAAAGCCAAGAGAAAATATTGTTAGAGACCTATGATATGAATATGTTCCAAACATTGTCTATTGACTAGAAAACGTCACCCTAATGACCCTGACAACTAGGCAGACCATGGTGAACCACCAATCTCTGCATGATTAAGAAGCTTCAGCTCACCAGGCTGGACCACCACCACATACTACTCATATTACTCTTTACAGAGTTCCCTTTTAAAGAAGAGCATGAGAACCTAAGAGCATGTCTTGCTTTTGTGATTGCCCACATTCTTTATTCCTGGAAGTATGTACTCCTTGCTTTCCCAAAAAAATTCTGCTTATGACTTTTTCTGACACATGATTAAAATATTTTCTCTGTGTAAACAATGAACCTACCAAGGCTAAGTTCCCCTTCGCCTTTCTGGGGACCCTCCATTCAATAGAATCTCAGTACAATTGGTCACAGTCCTGTTGAGAGTTTGATGGTGATCATCACCTGCTTTTATCTAGACAGGTGTTCAACTTTGCAGTAAGTCTATCAGCACAAGCCTTAGTTATATAGAGACCCACTTGAAGAAATGCAGAGATTAAGCATCCTAGGCATAACCAGGCTTGCCAACCACCATTCAGGATGTGGCAAGCCAGCCATTAGCCATTCCCACAAACACAGATGTGCAGGAAAGATAGAAAGAAATTTGTGGAGTCATAAGCCTAAGATGAGAAACTAGAAAATGGTACAGAAAAAATTTCTTCTACCAGAACATGTTTCTGGTCTATTTATCTCTGCCATTCTCTAATATCTTATATCTCTCTCTCTTTCTCTCTCTCTCTCTCTCTTACACACACACACACACACACACACACACACACACATGTACACACACATATATACATGTATATATACACACATGTGAATGTGTGTGTGTGTGTGTGTGTGACAGTTTGAGGAATTGCTACACACTAGGCACTGTAATTAAAGTGGAATAAATACTGATTTAAAGAATAAATAATTTTCTGCTTCTATGAATTTCACACTGCAGGTCAGAGAACACAAAAATAGAAATACCCCTGCCACCACCCAGCTGCAACTACAACTAGGCTCTATAACCACTGACTTCAGCAAGAGAACTGTAAGACCCTCTCTGCACTGAGACTCTGCCCTCTGCCCTCATTTGTCATCGTCCAGTGGGACATAAAGACATGTACACCTCAGATTGTCATGAAGGAGCTTCTCTTTTATTTGGATAACACCCTCTATATATAAGCAGTCTCATGCATAAGAATTTCGATCAGATATGTCCACCCAATCCTATTAAAGGTCAAACAATCACGAGCTCAAGCATACATGTAGCCAATTGTAATAACTTCCTGTTTTTCTGCAGGCATACCAAGCACACCCTTTGGCTCCCTGCCAGTCCACATCCCCCCCTGTTTGTTTATAAAAAGACTGTGCCTGTCTTAAGTTGTCCATGACAGAGCAACATTCTTACCCGTCATCAGAAAATGAAGCTTATATCTTCATTCCCTGTCTTAGGTTGGTATGAGCTCTTAATGAATCTTACCCGTCTCTGACTACTGGTCTAGCATAGCCAAACTTGGGAGGAGGTTCCCACATAACCTGCTAAGTCATAGGAGCCATTTGGGAAGGGTGCTAAGTCAGGAGAAAAGGGTACAGTAGGTAACCCTAATGTGGAATTAGTGGTAATAGGAGGATATAGATTGGAAGAGTTAGTAAGGGGCAAAGGGCAAGGCCACGCCTTTACTATCCCCCATAGGTAACTCACGGCTCCACCATTAAAATGGTGAGGGATCATCAACAACAGCAGTTGGAGAAACTTTCACATCTTCTTGTTGTTCTTGGTTTTCTATTGAGGAAGCCTTGACCAATCTTTCAGGCACCCAAATTGGTGATTGTGTGTCCTGCGGGAAAACACAAACAGATCCTCGGGTCCAGATTAATACTGGATCCAGACCTTTCCATTGACCTGATAGAATGTCCTTCCACAGCACTTGAGGTAGATGTTGTTTATTAGGCTCTGAATGATGGTCAGCAGCTGATCAGCCCTCAGAATCAAGATTTTAAAAATTTAAAATGAACAAGGCAACAAATAATTTGTCTTTTGGGGATCTGTATGATGCCCCTATTCCCCCTTTTTGTTTATAAAGCATGTTTTTAAGTGTTAAATGGGCACACTCAACAATGCTTTGTCCAGTAGGATTATAGGGAATTCCTGTGACATGTTGAATACCAAAGGTGGAACAAAATTGTTTAAAGTCCTGCGATATATTTCCAGGACCATTATCTGTTTTAATTTGTTTGGGGATCCCTAGGATGGAAAAAGAATGTAAACAGTGTGTTATTACATCTTTGGTTTTTCTCCAGCGTGAGCAGAGACCATAATAAATCCTGAAAAGGTATCTATTGACACATGGATGAATTGTAGTTTTACAAATTCTGAATAATGAGTTACATCCATTTGCCAAATATGATTGGGCTGAAGCCCTTTTGGATTTACTTCTAACGAGGGGTTAGGAATAAGTATAAGCACATTTAGCACAAGACTTGACTATCTCCCAAGCTGTTGCCTTAGAAATCTGATAGTGTAAACGTAGAGTAGAAGCATTTACGTGAAATTTGGAATGAAAATTTTTTGCATTTTCAAGTGCATTAAAGACGTTTGGGTCTCTGGTGGCCGTGTCTGTTAAATCATTGTGTAAACTTAGAGGACCTGGAAGGCCAGTATGAGCCTGAACACGCCCAATAAAAAAAAAGGGCTTTTTCTATCCCTAGAACTTAGTGATGGTGGAAGTGAGGGAGAGCAGACCAGTTAATTCTAAATTTTGAATAGCATTAACAATGTATTTGCTAACAGAGAATAGGTTAAAAGGCTCATGGTGGATTCTGAATACTTCTATAGCTACTAATAGTTCTGTTTGTTGTGCAGATAGAGTATTAAACAGTAATGTTTCTGTAACATTATTTACAGTAATAGCACCCATACCATTTTTTAATCCATCAGTAAATATAAGGGTAGCTCCTATAATAGGTTCTTTCCAGGTGACTTTGGGGAAAATTATAGGATGTTGACTCCAAAATTGGAGAAGAGGATCACATGGCAACTGATTGTCAAACAGAGCAGAAGTACTAGTAAAGACTATAGCCCATGAATTTGAATTATTAATAAGATATTGTATCTGATCAGTAGTATAAGGAGTAGTTATTGTCGAGGGATGTGACCCAAAGGTGGAAAGGGATACTTTTAATGCCCTAAGGATTAATTCTGCCACAGATTCAGTAAATAAGGATAACACCTTGTTAGGGGCATAATTCATGTGAACCCATAGAATAGGACCCTTTTGCCAAAACACTCCTGTGGGTAACTTATTTGTGACCAAGACAATGAATGATAAAGGCTTAGCTAGGTCAATATGATCAAGATGAACCTTTTCCATAGCTATTTCAACAAACTTGAGAGCTGTTTGAGCCTTAGGGGCAAGCACCCGCTTAGAAAGGGGATGAGAATCACCTTTAAGAGTGTCAAACAGGGGGCCCAAAATTGAGGTGGGAAAGTGAAGGTAAGGTCTAATCCAGTTAATGTCACCTAATAGTTTCGAAAGTCATTCAAAGTCTTAAGTTGGTCTACTCAAATACTAATTTTTGTGGGTTTAACCATAGTTGCATTTATGATAGATCCCAGGAAGTTTTTGGTGTCTGTCATTTGTGCCTTATCAATGGAAATATGTAAGCCCCACATTTAGTGACTTTTTAAGGAACTATAACAATTTTCCAAGACAGTTTTTTTCTTTATGAGCTAACAAAATATCATCCATATAATGATAGATTAAAAGTTGAAGGTTTGCTAAGTGTATGGGTTCAATGGCCGCCTTTATATATATTTGACACATAGTGGGACTATTGGCCATGCCTTGTGGGAGAACTATCCATTCATATCTTTTATTAGGAGAACTGTTATTAAGTGAGGGCACAGTTGGTGTCTGAGGGATGTAACGGAATGGAAAAGAAGCAATCTTTTATTTCAATTACAATGGAGGGTCAATTAACTGGAATAGTTGATAAAGTATGTAATCTTAATTGAGTAGGTCCCATGGGCTCCAATATAGAATTTACTGCTCTTAGGTCATGCAATAGCCTCCATTTTCCTGATTTCTTTTTTATTATGAATATCGGTGTGTTGAAAGGAGAAGTGGATGGTTTGATGTGTCCAGTCTCTAGTTGTTCTTTAACCAATTGTTGGGCCACTTCTAATTTGTCTTTTGAGAGGAGCCACTGAGGGACCCAAACAGGTTCATCAGATTTCCATGTTATTTTAATTGCTTCAGTGGCCCCTAATGAAAATCCAATCCCTTTCTATCTTGTTTTGGAGTAACTAAAATGGGTGAAGTAGGTCCTTGACTATTTTCCCCAAGACCTTTTCCCCATATGTGTCCTTGGGCTAACATCATTTGATTAGCTTTTAGATTACTGTATGGGATCTTGGATGTGAGATGTAATCCATCTGTTCCATGATATCTCTCCCCCACAAGTTTACCGGGAGATGTTCAAGGACGTAAGGTTGGACAGTACCACTATGACCTTCTTCATCCTTCTATTTTAATATTGCTGTGCTTTTGCTAGGATTGGAAGCTATACCCAATCCCCTTAAAGTCTGATCTGCCTGTTGAAGTGGCCAGGTTTTGGGCCATTCTGTAATTTTGATAATACTTTTGTCAGCCCCAGTATCTAATAAACCCTCAAAACTTTTGCCTTCTATCACTAACTTTGTCATAGGTCTACCTTTTAAATCCAATGTTAACACAACCATATTTTGGCCAGTAGAACCTAATCCTTTATTTCCCCTAGTAATATTCTTTGATGGATATTGAACATGGCAGCTGGGTAAGACCAACAATTGTGCTATGCAATCACCCTGAGCTATTATTGCTACACCTGTTGATGAAGAGGGAAGGATTTTTATTTCTCCTGTAAAATCAGGGTATATAACTCCAGGGAAAATATTTAATCCTTTTAAAGCAGAAGAACTCCTCCCCAGAATTAGTCCCACTGTTCCTTTAGGTAATGGGCTGACAACCGAAGTTGGTATTGGTTGTACTCCCATCTCTGGAGTTAATACTGCTCTGTCGGAAGCACAGAGGTCCAATCCTGTGCTTCCTCTTGTTTGTCTAGTTGGGGAGTCAAGGGGTGGTAGATCCAAGGTATGAACTGGATAGCCCTGTATATTTGTGGGCCCCGAGGCCGGGGGCCCTGATTCCCATTTTTTGGAGGTAAAGGGTTACCATCATTGTCTCTAGTTGATTTACAGTCACTTGCCCAGTGTTTCCCTTTTTTACATCGGGGACATAATTTTGGCACAAGACCCTGGGGACAGTCCTTTTTTATGTGTCCATATTGTTTACACTGATAACACTGTTGAGCTGGGCAGGAGTTGGCATTGTCTCTAAGACCCTGTGCAAGCACTGCAGCCATCACCTGACCTTGAATAAAAACCTCATTAATATCCCTACAAGCCTTTATATAGGCTCCAAGGTCTTTGTTTTCCCAAGGTCTTATTGCTTCTTTACACCATTTATTTGCTTGCTCATATGCAAGCTGTTTGGCTAAAGGCATATCCTGGTCTACATCTCCAAATATACGTCCTGCTGTTTGAATCAATCTGTCTACAAAATCAGCATAGGGTTCATTGTTGCCTTAAATAACCTTAGATAACTGTTCTTGAAGATTGCCAGCACCTGAAAGCATTTTCCAAGCTTTAGTGGCAGCAGCACTAATTTGTTGATACACACTGGGGTTGAAATTAATCTGATTACCTTGCCCTTCATATGGTCCTTGGCCTGTCAGCATGTCTAGATTCCATTGCAGATTGTCCGCAACTGCATTACATCAGGCAGTATCAGAGCATAACTCCTGGTTGACCACCTTCCACATAAGATACTGTCCCCCAGATAAACATGCTTTTGCTAAATTACCCCAATCAGTCAGAGTAAGATTTTGACTTGCAACATTCTCTAATAAAGAAATGGTAAATGCAGCTTGTACTCCATAGGACATAACTGCCTCTTTTAACTGTTTCACTAATTTTATATCTAATATTTGATGATATCTCTGATTGTTTTGATCTTCAAATACCGGGAATATTGGGAACACTGATTGAGATTCTACATCAGCCCACTGTCTGGGGCCACCCCTGTGCAACAAGTACATGCACCCTACAACTTGGAAAAGAGTGGTGACCTGGATTATATGCCAGAGGGCACAGCACAGTAGGGGCTAAATGACACTGAGAGAACTTCTTTTCTAGCTCTGTCTCAGATAGTTCCTGTTCTTCAGAGTCACATCTCTGTTCTGAGTTTGAACATCTACTTTCTCTTTCAGAAACTGTACTTGATTGTTCTTCTTTTACAGTTTCTAATATCTCTTCCCCTTCTCTTAGCTGTTCTTGAAATTTTGGTTTTTTGGAAGTCAGACAGAAATGAACTAATGTCCATATAGGCAAAGTACCAAGAGGGAGAGGCGTTTTTTTTATTTTGTTTACAGAGGTCCTTTCCCAAACACTCCTACTGAGGGACAGTAAGGAGCCCTTCTTCTAAGAACCAAGGACAGGCTTCTTCTATAGTTTTAAGGAATGTCCACGAAGTTTTTGACTTTAACGGAGTTCCATTTTCTCTTAACAATGCCTTAAGAGAGCCTTCCATGTAAATCCATGAAATTTTCGATCCCATGGCTATAATATGGCCTCTCTGATCACCACCACAACAACAGACAGAAACCAAATGAGAAAAAGTAACAAAAATATTAACACAACTAACACCTTACACACATTCATTTACTACAGGATGTCCTTTGCTGTCTCTTGGGACAGTCTTCTGTTAAGTTCCCTCACTAGGGGAGCCTTCCATTTCCCTCACTAGGGGAGACTTCCATTAGTACCTTAAGGCCACTGTTTCCTCGAATAGGAAAACCTGCTAGTTGACTGCTAGTTGACTGTGCTAGTGAAAAATTTTTTCCTTTATTACTTACCTGAGTGCTCACCATGCCCTGTACGGGCCACCAAATGTCGCCGTCCAGCGGGACATAAAGACATGTACACCTCAGATTGTCATGAAGGAGATTTTTTTTTTATTTGGATAACACCGTCTATATATAAGCAGTCTCATGCATAAGCAATTTTGATCAGATATGTCCACCCAATCCTGTTAAAGGTCAAGCAATCACGAGCTCAAGCATACATATAGCCAATTGTAACAGCTTCCTGTTTTTCTCCAGGCATACCAAGCACACCCTTTGGCCCCCTGCCAGTCCACAGTGTAAAAACAGCCATTACTCATATGTCAGGTGCCAGAAAAGCAAAACCAGCATGTTCATAATGATGTTTACATTGGAAACAACAGGACGGGACAAAGAATTTGCCGGGCACTGTCCTTTGCAAGTTGAGTACTTTTCAGTAATTCTTGTTTGCTCACAGAATGATCTCGAAGTTACTTTTTGCTGTATTTATATAGTGTTTTGAAGTTGAATAAATGCCCTGGAATTTTTTGGAAGACCATTAAAAATGACTTTTTTTTTGCTAATGTCTCTTCCCTTAACTTGGTTTATATCTCCAACACACTTCTGCATTTAGTACCCCCATAATATTCTTTCCTCTTCCCTTTTGGAACACTCAGTTTTAAATATTTGTATCATTCCTGTCTTTCAATGTTGCTGATAGTGGTGGTGGTGGATGGGAAACCAGTTACTGAACTCGGGTTCTGATGCCCTCATGTCTGTGGTGTGCCTGGTTTCTCGGAATGCTTCTTTGCAAGGGCACAGGATGCCTAGCTACTGTAGCAATGCCCTGCATGAGGATTCTCTGTACAAGAGCCCTATTGGTTAAAACCTTGATCTCAGGCACACAGCTCCCAGGAAGAAATTCTTATGCTAGACAACCACAATGTTTCACCAACTCTGCTTCTGTGGTTCCTGCCTGCTTTATAGCAACTTCTAACAAAGGACTTTCTTGAGAGTCAAACAAAGCTCCTAACATTGCACTTTGCAACTATGGATTGCTGCTGTGGAAAAGCTACATAACTGTCCTACTTTCTATAATGTTCCTGAATACAAAGAATAATGCTTGCATAGTCTTTAACCTGATAATGAGACATATGTAAATAAAGATGCTTGTCTAATTCTTTAGGCCTGCATCTCCATCAGAGAGCAGACTCCACCTGATCCCAGTCTAATCTTCCAGATCTGTGTCTGTCAATCTTTATTTTCCAATTCCCCTTTGCCCCTCGCTGGACCCCAGAGTTTGCCCACTGGTCATGATGTTTGGTGGCTCATATGAATCTGGACACAAGGGAACTTTCTTCAGTCACTAGAAAAGGGGACACTTCCAGAGGTGCACCATATAAGCCAAAAATATCCTCAAAGGTTAGGAGGTCAGAGGAATGAGTCAGAGTCAGGAGTAAAATATGGTAAATACAGAATCCAAAGAAAGGGATCATTATGTGTTTGTTATTAGAGATATGCTTAAGAAGCGAGGTAGCTCTGTTAGTAGAGCACAGCTCTTGTAGTTTATAGAATACATTTCGGACACTTGTCCTTTGTTTCCTGAAGGAGAAACAATTAGTTTAGAATTATGGGGGAAAGTTGACAAACATCTGCATGTAAGATATAAATTTGAAGAACCAGGGAACGTGCCTATACCTACTTTTACTTTATGATCTTTGTTTCAGGATTGCCTTAATCCAACTCATAAAATTATGTGATCGCTAGCCCCTAAAGCACCTTTTGACCTTGACAATACCATTAAAGGTGATGAACAATTGCAAAAGGGGCTACCACCAATGGCACCTCCCACTCCAATACTGGAGCACTTAGCATCTGATAATAAATAGAATTTGGATGGGGAGATTGATCAGGAGGAACATACTGAAGGTAGTAGGGAAGGAGACTATGAGGATGATTCTGATAGGGACATTCAAGAGGACAGGGACTTAGTTCATTATTTTTCTAACTTGAAGGTGGCTGCCTCTGTTCTGGTGTTATGATCTGTGACTGGAAGTCAATCTAAGATGAAGTCCCTTAAACCAATAATATTGTTACCAATACAAAAAGTCATAGGGCAGTAAGGGCAGCTGGGGAGAGTACTGGCGGTTTTAATATGTATCCTGTTTTTGAATGTGATGATCCATATAATCCTGGTCAGAGAACTTGTTCAAATAAGCCCATTCCTTTTGAAACCCTTAAGGAACTTGGGACTGCAGGCTCTACATATGGCCCCACCACTTCTTTTGTACAGAGTTTGCTAGAATCTCTTGCTAATGGAACTTTCCAAACCAATGACTGGCTTACACTAGCCTGCTTATCAGGAGCAATTACTTTATGTGGAAATCTAACTGGACCGATCTTCATCTGCAATAAGCTGACCGAAATCATACTTATGGTGTTAATATTACTTATGAGATGTTGACTGGAACTGGACAATTTGCTGTTACATTCATTCAATTGAATTTTGATACACAGGTTAATTTAATTTGAAGATCAATGTATCTGCTAAAAAGGCTTGGACAGAGTTGCCAACCAAGGGAGAAAAGTCTATGGATATCAATAAGATTAGACAAGGTCCAGATGAGCCTTATGCTGATTTTGTGGCACTGCTGTATCAAGCCATTAGCTGAGTGATTGGGGAACCAGATACTGGCAATTTACTTGTTAAACAACTGACTTTTGAAAATGCTAACAAAGCATGTCAGGAGGCTATCTGTCCTTATAAAAAGAAAGGAATGGTCTCTGATTTCATTCACTTCTATTCCAACATTGGTACTTCATATATTCAGAGAGTGTCCTTGGTTACATCCCTGCAAAAGGTCAAGAAGCCTTCCCCAAAGTTTAGAAATCTCAAAAGACTATGTTTCATTTGTGGACAGCCTGGACAGTATGCCAGAGACTGTACAAAGTTTTGTTCTCAAGGAAAACAAAGATGTCTCAGCCAGAGATAAGTCCTCATTGCCATCGTGGTAAACACTGGGCTAATGAATGCAGATCACAATTAATGTACAAGGATATTTGTCTCCTCAGACAGAAAATGAGAGAAGGGACCATCCCCACCCGTGTCAAACAGTGGGGTCACTGTCACTTGCTTTGGAGCTACATATAATCTTGCCAAGCCTCTAGTCCCACCATCCAGGACCTTTACAGGGCCACACCAGGGAGTGCAGGATTGGACCTCCACCAGATATATATTGACACTTCAAATAGGGCCTCAGACTAAGTGGCCCTTTGTCCACTGGTACAGTGGGACTTATCTTGGGATGGAGCAAACTAACTATGAGAGGATTTCAAGTTCTGCCAGTAGTGATAGATCCAGACTTTATGGGAGAAATAAAAGTTATTGTTCAAACTATTAATTCCATTGTTCAGATTCTTCCAGAAAATAATATAGCTCACATTCTTCTTCTACCTTATCAACCAGCAGGAAAAATTTTGTCACAAGAACTCAGGGAAGATAAAGGATTTGGCTCATCTAATAAAGCATATTGGGAACAAGTAGTTAAGATAGAATGCCCTTAATTGGAGCTTAAAATAAATAAACATTTTCAATTTATTATAGACTCTGGGGTGAATGTCTCTGTGTATTCTATGCTACATTGGCCTAAAAATTGGTCCTGACATAAAACCTCTGCTAATTAGAAGTTCTGGAATTAATGGGCACTGGGCCTTCTCTTATTATAGTGCCCTTTTCGGTTCAACAACAATGTAGTCTTTGGCAATCTTCACATACTTGGCAGGTAGTTTTTGCTGACTTTTCTGGTCAGGTAAACAATAATTATCCTCAGGAAAATCTCATTCAGTTTTCTTCAATGACTTCCATTATTTTTCCAAAAATTGTACATTCTGAGCCCAATTCTGAGGACCTTACAGTATTTACTGATAGCTGTAGTTCAGCTAAGGCTGGCTACTATACACTTGATCATACGCAGGTGGTACAAACTTCTTATAAATCTGCATAAAGAGCTGAGCTTCAGCTCTCATCTATACTTTGCTTCACTTTCTTCATGAGCTGGTTAATGTTTATAGTGAAAGTGCATATACAGTGGGAGTTGCTCTACATATTGAGACAGCCACTCTTAGACATACTCAGTCAGAATAATTATTTCACTTATTTTTAACTCTAAAAAACCTATTCAAATGTATCAATATCCTTGTTTTATTGGACATATTGGGGCTCACTCCACACTTCCAGGTCCCTTGGCCACAGGAAATGTTAAAGCTATTGTTCTTGTTACACTCTGTCAGCAGTTAACCCCTTATGACTCTTCTCACGTGTCTCATACTTTACATCATTAAAATGCTTTCAGTTTGCACAAAGAATTTCAGGTCACCCAAGAACAAGCTCCCCAAATTGTTCACCAATGTCCTAGATGTGTGGTGCATACCTCAGTTTTACCTATTAGAGTTAATCTTTGTGAACATCACCCTAGTCAATCATGGCAGATGGATGTAACTCACATCTCTCATTTTGGAAAACTATGCTATGTTCATGTGATTATTGATACTTATTCTTACATTATTTTTGCTATTGCTTGTACAGGGAAGGTGAACATCAGGTTATTTCTCACTGTTTGGCCACTTTGGTGGTACTGGGCCATCCACTACAAATCAAAACTGATAATGCTTTAACTATACTAGCTTATCTTTTAAAAAATTTATAATCAATATCATATTAAGCATTGAATTGGCATTCCCTAAAATCCCCAGGGCCAAGCCATTGTGGAACAAGCACATTTGACTCTAAAGTTACAATTGCAAAAACAAAAAAGGGGAAGTAGAATTCCACAAAATTTCTTAAATCATGCTCTTTTTGTGTTAAATTTGTTTTAGTGTGATGTTGAAGTCTGCACTGCAGCAGAGCAACATAGGGCTCATACAATAGCAGGCTCAACATATCTGGTCAGGTGGAAAGACTTACAAACATGACAGTAGAATGGACCAGATTCAGTGATTATGTGGGGTAGAGGTCAGAGATATACCTTTCCAGAGAGTGCAGCTCATCCTATTTGGGTAAATTAACGTGCTATTCACCATCACCATGGAAGACCTCGAATCACAGTTCAAATGAATGAAGCTTGCACCAGGAGTGCTGATCCTGACACCCACTAAGAAAGAGATGATGGAAAAGAAGAGGAAGAGAACTCAATGAACCCAGAGGACCAGTCTGCCAACATGGGGACAACTGAAGAATTTGACACACCAGACCGAACAGATGGTAAATCAACAGGGAAACATTTAATCTCCTGCCACAATGCTTGTGACCATTTTGGCTTTACTAAGCTGTCAGGTAAGTAGAGCTCATGGGAAAACTTACTTTCCAGATCCACCTTTAATACACCAAGTTATGTGGACTGGAGACTCAATATCAATATTTACCAATGATACATACATAATCGGAGGATTCTCAGACAAATTTGTTACATTTGTCCATTCAGTTGGATTTAACTATACTGGATACAGTGGGAATCCACGTATATGTTGGTCCCACAATGACAATACCGGCATTTTAAAGGTGACCACAGAAGATAAGACAGCATATGGGGGAGCCAATATAGCCTGACTCACTGGCTCTTGGGTTGTAACAAAATATATTCAGACAGTTATAAAAATGAGAGTGTCTTAATAGTGTCTCCCACAGAACATTCACCAATACTATACTGCCTTAATCATACTCCTACAGATCTGGGTGCTTTCTCTAAATGGATAGAGTGTGCCAATAATTGACCAGTACATCATAATATTTATGCTATAGATGAATACATTTTGGATTGGTCTCATAAAGTTGACGAAAACCACCTGTCTCAAAAATCTATGACCCCTGAAGGATTTGTAGGTAATATTCTAATCTTCAGTGGTGGTGACATACAAAGAGATCTTTGGCATTTGATAGCCACCTTAGATTTTGTTAAATTTGCTAGCACACCTTTACCAAATATTGTGAATGAGGATTGTAAAGTGGCTTCTTGCTATGGTTTGTGTGCCAGTGTACAATCCACTTATGTCTTACTCACCAGTAATGTAAAAGTAAACAGAATAAGAGAGAAGTATCATGAAACTTGTTATGGTTATAATTTGACTAATTGTATTACCAGGTTTAATAGAGGTCAAGGAATACTTATGATAAAACAACGTACTTTTATTATGACTTCAGCTTATATCTCAGAGCCTTGGTATTCTGATACTGGAGTTCAAGTTCTACAGCAAATTCATGCCCAGTTAGGTAGATATAGTCCTGCTATCGGTCTTGTTATATTTTGAGTAGTCACATTAATAGCTGTCTTAGTTTCTGTTGTGATGTTGAACAGCAGCATGGAAATTCATACCAAGAGAATTTCTGAGTGCAGCCTAGTTGGTAAGGCAGTAGCAAAGTATGGCATGTGGAATGAGCACAGAACATCTTCCTAACTGGCTAGCTCTATCCAGGCCTCCATCACACATACTGAGTGATTGACTCCATCCTCTCCACATTAGGGATCAGAGCAACCACCCACCTCCACATAGAATTCAAACTTTCCAGTTTCCAGCTGTCTCCTGTTTGGGTATTTTATAAAAGGAGCAGGATCCCACCAGAGTTGCTATGATGTTTCCCAATCCATGCCCAATCATCACCTAACCCACTGGTCTGCACTGCATGTTCCCCTTTCCTGAGTGTCAACAGCCATCATTCTGAGAAGACTGGTAGGGTCCTAAGCCAGTTTGCTGTCTCAGCAAAATCCTGGGCGAGTCCAGACCTAGAGGAGTGGGTTCGGTAGACAATGTCGCTTGTGACTAGGGCTAAGTTGAGTGACCCACACATACTCTCTCACCCATCCGTCTCTCCCTGGTACACTAGTCGTGGTGGGGGCTAATTGCTTGCAGTCAGTATTGGGTTGGCCAAGTGGTTATGAAGTCTGGTGCAGCAAAACCAGAACAGTGCCTCCTAGAGGGCCTTGAGGATACTGCAGGCTGTCAGATTCCAGCAGGATCTCTTGTCCTGAAAGAGCAGGATAACTCAAAGGCCCCCAACACGCTGTGGCTCCTCTTCACCTGGTCAGAGTAGTTGGGATCACATTTCTTGAAAATATCAGGCCCCTCGCTCCCTTCCTCTTTCCTCTTACTATCACAGCTGAGATGGACTTGTCTTGAATCTTGGTCTGAAGTAGGCAGGGCCAAAAGTATCTTTGGTTGCCGTGGGAATGGTGACACCATCGTGATGTCATGTTGTATTTCTTTGATATCAATGTGGTTCCTGAAGCACAACCAGGATGTATGGAAAGCCAGTCATTGAAACCAATGTTGCCAAAGGCTGGAAATGCTCCCTAGGAAGAGAAAAAACATGTATTCTCCTACTGGAGCCTGGAACCTCCTCACCCTTCTAACATAACATGACTGATGACAGTCCCTTCCACTTTGAATATGTGGCAAAGAGCTCTTGCCTCTTTGCCACATCTCTTTCCTGTCACTCCGACACTTGACAAGGTATGTTGGAGTAGAGGATCTGACACTTGAAATGGTCTGTTGGAATAAAGGAATCAACACTTTACAGGGTTCTGTTGATAGTCTTCCCTCTTGGGGGCTATAGTCATGGCATGTCTCCATGTGTAGTTGCTTTTTAATATTAATAATCAATATATCATTTAGAAACTTATTGGAAAAACATTGGGAAGGTTTTACTGTATTGGGACACAAAATAGTGCACAATAAAAATTTGGTAGTAGTACAGAGATAAAATATATGAAAATAAACAATTGTATCTGTATTCAAGTTAAAAGGAGTCTGTGATTGTTTTAGTATAATAATAGATGGATAAAGAGGCATTCCTCTGAGCTTGGATGTGGTGTTTAGCCTTTGCTGCTTTCCTAGATTTAATAGTTGATTCTAGAGATACTTTACATAATAAAAACATTTAGGTTAGTCATAAAAATAAATTGTGCTTTTCCTATGTTTAGTCTAATTAGTTGAGAATCAGAATAAGAATGTAGTACACCATTATATAAAATTAGGATAGACTAAATATTAATTATAAGTTGATTTTTTTGTCCTTTAATAATAGTAAAAGTTTCTCATTGTTAAATATTGGAGTTCATGTTGGGGTGGTTTCTCAGAAAATCTAGTAACATGTTTATTCTGAAGATTATAAGCTGGCAGATCATGGTGCCCTCAGTGTAGCTGGGAGACAAGTTTTGTTTCAGTTTAGCTGGAATCAAAGTTTTTTAATCTAACTGGGAAATAAGGTTGTTTTGGTCTGGGCTGTCATACAGAGAGAAGTGTACTTTGAAAAAAGGCCGAGATTGTACTTTTGAAGGTTTTTCTTCTTTTAAAGTAACCAAAAATGATATAATCATTATTAAAGAATAATATCTATAAAAAATCTGGCAGAAAAAATAAAGACAGATTCAGCCTCAGAACACTTGGTGTCTCTGTGTGCTCTTTCTCCACTGCACAGACACCTCCTATCCACCTAGGACCCCTGACACTTGCTAGTGCTGAACCCTGCCACCTCTTCTGCTCTCTTGTCACAGGAGCACTGGTAACCAAGTTAGGCATTTCCCTGAAAAGGATGAAAACCAGTGTAGAATAATTTTAAATGGAAGTGAATGAGTATTCAATTGATATGTGTTCCTAGAACTATTCTCACTGTATTGAAGGTTGAGAGGAATTGCAGTAAACATATTCTCGGGAAGTTTGAAAATTGTATGAGGAAATTTATTTTTCTGCCAGCAAATACTTTTCCTGGGATCACAGATCCTGTGATACACATGATCCATCACCTCTTTCCTTTGAGTTTTTTATATGTACAGACATGGTCTGGCTACATGACTTAGGATTTTCTTATATTAGGGAAAGTGTCTTGCCCACCCAGGAGAAACTTCCTCAACATCCCCCATACCTGGGTTGATAGGCAAGATCCAGCACCTTTACAGGCCTGTGCATTTTTCCCAGTGAACTGGATTTCTTAAGAATGAGTATTCCTGGTGATGAGAGAACCCTCGGGAATTGACAGGTTATATGACTCAGATGAATATGCTGATGTGGTTATTTAGTTAGCAAATTCTTGAAGGAGAAAATACTCACTAGGGTTTAATGGCATGAAATTCAAAATGTGAACTGCAAAAGTCTTTGAAAAGTAGTAACTTTCTGGGACACAATTCCAGACTGTCTGCAAGTAAAGAGGACTTATACACCTTGGCAGTTTCCAAATTAACCTCAGTGTCAACTCAAAAACCAAGAGGAAGAGAAAAGAGAGATGCCCGGGGTCCTGCATTTTCTCATTCTGATGTGCTTGCAATTGGGAAGATAGTATTTCTTAAATACATGTATGAATTATGGCTGGATACATATCTTAACTTCTGCTGATATCATGCAGGAAGCCAAGGGTGTATTTAAAACCTGGTTTCACTGTATCAATTGAGGTGTGGTATCAATAATAATGAGGTAGTTTAAAGATTTTTGTTATGTTTGATGAATGTTTTTAAGAGATGCTGTGTAGAATTGGCTGAGGGATGTGATATTGTTATCTTTACCATGGTTCTGGAAGTTATTGGATTGTGCTTTGTAGGGTAAGGAATGACACAAGATCTACTATTTGAAAGAACTTACATTGAAAGAATGAAATGAGAGACATTATGTATGTGGCATGTGTGTGGTGGATATAAACAATTACATTAAAGATACAGTTACCACCCACAGCAACAATCCCATGGGAATTTATCAGCAGTAGACTGGGAATGAACTACTTCAATTATCTTTATCTGGGCTACTTCCTTGCTTACTTGCTTGTTTGCTAGTTTATAGAGGAAGAGAGACTTTGCTTAGAGGAGAGAGGTTTTGCTTAGAAGAGAGGCTTTGCTTAATTTCAGAGGTGCTACACTTTCAGAGAGACTATGCTTTCAGAGGTCTGCTTCTTTGAGGTGAGTCGCTTCTTGGAGGTGCAGGGTGCAGTGTACGGCGTACGGCCTGCGGCCTGTAACCTACAGCTGCGTCCTGCATCCTGCAACCTGTGATCTGTGATCTGCGACCTGTGACCCCTGCCCAGGTGAAGAGAAGGTCTTTCATACCTAAGGCAGCCAATCAGCTTAGGATTAGCACAATTGATGCACACTCCATGGTACCAATCAAGAAAGAATGAGGAACATCTGTTGACCACTAGCACAAAGGACACATTAACTAATTAGGGAAAAGGTCATAAGAGATCACGCCTTATTAACACTAATTATGTGCCACCTCTTGGCTCAACACCAGCCGCCATCTTAAAGCTGCTTAAACATGTTTCTGCAAGATACAATATTAATTTTTGGAAGTGATTTACAATCTGCTTTAACTATTTAGTAAGTCCTATTACATATTTAGTTATTCCTTAAAATTTTCTATTTTTGAAATTCAGTTTTCACCCATATTGTGTTTTCATTTTTGTTGTTTGGGAAACATGTTTTTGTTAAATATCTGAGATTGTGGTGCACTCTTTCTTTCAAGAATCATTATTCTGTGCTGCATTTCTAAATTTGCACTTGTTTAAGTTTAAGTGCATGACTGTAGGTGCTGTTGTGTAAGGAATGCCTTCTCTCATAGGTAAGGTGCCAGAAAAGAAAAATCAGCATATGTATAATCACAGGCCTCTTTGAAACAGCAGGAAAAGGTCAATAATTTGCAAGGACATTAATGTCCTTTGCATGTAGAATTATTGTCAATAATTATCATTGCTTACAGAAAGATTTTGTAATTACTCCATGCACTATTTGTATAGTATTTTTGAGGTAAAAGAATGCCCTGTAATATTGTGGGAGATCATGAATCATGAAATATTTTTCAGTGTCACTGAACTCAAGTTGGTTTTATTCTCCAAAACCCTTGTACATTTTGTGCTTCCAAAGTGTTCTTTCTTCCTCCCTTGTTTAATATTCAGCTTTAAACTTTTGTAACATTTCTTTCAGCATTTTGCATGTTCAAATTTGGTAATGTAATCTGTGCTCATGACACCATCATCAGGCTCTTGTTTCAACAATGACTTTCACATATTTGGAGCATGTTGTGCCAGTATCTGTGACACTGGCCTGCAGTCTGCATTTCCAGGGACTTGTAAAATGGCCCTTGATTTTTTCCCAGAGGGTTTTGTGCCAGAAAGGTAGTAGTCAGGTGAAGAGAATGAACCCTTATGTAAAGACAGTTTGGCCAAATATTTCTCGATGTTCCAGTTGTCTCTTCTTTGGGTATTTTAGGAAAGGAGCAGCATCCCACCAGAGTTGCTGTGATATTTCCCAATTCATTCATCACCCAACTTACTGGACTGCACTGCATGCTCCCCTTTTCTGAGCTGCTAACAGCCATTATTCATGAGGCTAGATGAATCCTAGGCTGGTTTCCTGACTCAGCAAAATCTCAGATAAAACCAGACCTAGAGGAGCAGTTTCAGAGGACTGTGCCCATTGTGACAGGGGCTAAACTGGGTGATTCACATGTTTTCCCACACCCCTCCATGCCTCTCTGGTTCACTAAACCTGATGGGGGCTAATAGCCTCCAGCAGTATTGGGGTGGCCAAGCAGCCCTGATGTCTGTTGCTGCCAAACATGAACATCACCTCCTAACAGGACTGAAATGCAGTGCAGGCTATGAGTCTTCAGCAGGATTCCTAGTTCTGGAAGGACATGGATCACTCTGAGACCCACTGGGTCACACCCCTAATGCACTCTAGCTCCTCTTCTCCCTGGCAAAAATATTGGAATCCCATTCCTTGACACAGCAGGCATCTTGCTCCCTTCCTCTTCCCTATTACCATCACAGCCAAGCCAACTCTTGTCATTGGAACTGTGATGCCATTGTGCTGTGCCACATTTCTGTGATATCAGGTGTTATCTCCAGCACAGCCAGGATATCAGGAAAGCCACTCAATGAAACCCAACTTGTCCAAGGCCCTGAAACACAACCTGCTGAGTAAGAAAATCTGCATTCTCCCACCAGATCCTGGAACCTATTGCCCTTCAAACCAAACATGCCTGATGCCAGCCCCTTCCACTTCGAATATTGGAGCACACTCCTCTTTTGCTGTCATGTCACAGGAGCACTTCTAACCAAGCTAGGCATTTCTCTGAGAAAGGTAAACACAAGTATAGAAGGATTTTGAATGGAAGTGAATGGATATGACTTTCTGAATCTAACCTTTGTAATGAAGCTTGAGAGGAATTGCAGGAAACATAGCTACAGGAAGTTTGAAAATTGGATGAGGATTTTTTTTTTCTGCCAGCAAATATTTTTCCTGAGATTACAGAATCCATGAGCCATCACCTCTTCATGTTGCCTTTTTATATTTACAGACAAGGTATGGCTAAGTGGTGTAGGCTTTTCCTATTTTAGAGAAACTGGATTTTCCTGGATACCCAGTTTCCTCAATCTCCAACTAAGTTGTTAGGCAAGATCCAGCACCTCCATGGGACTATGTATTTTACCCACATATCTGATGGTTAGAATTTTTTCAAAGGAATTGGCCAGGAGAAGTAAGAAGAGTGAAAAAGAAATGAGAAGATTTTCATCTAAAGGCTTGGGGTTCAGGTGTGACTGATCTACAAAATCTCCTCTTATAATAACCTGATCTTCCTAATAATTTCTTCATATGCCTCTCCTCCTAACGCAGGCCACCATGAATCACTGGGATAGTTTTCCGGTATATTCTCAGCTAGGAACATTTTCCTCAAAAATATAGGGATAAATCTTTCTATCATGTTACCCCCCTGAACCGTGGGTCTTGATATACAACAAAGTTTACTTGAAGGATTGTTTGGAAAAGTGAAATTAAAAATTTGCTAGAAATTGTTTGACTTAGGCTTTTGGTGGTTTTCTTGAAAAGCATTTTACAGAGTCAGACTGGAAGCATATACAGTCACCTACCTTAAAGACCCTCTTCAGATAATGCCAGCCCCCCAATGTCTTAACATTTTTTCCTCTGTCAACTCAAGTGAATACAACATGGTTGGAAAAGAACCACTTTAAAGGGGAAGTTCATTCCAATGAGAGTTTTCAGCCTGAACCAGCTGTTGTAGTCAGCAGTGCTTCCCCAGGGACCTGGATACTTTAAAAATAGGTATTCCTGGTGATGACACAACCCTCAGGAATGGATAGGTTAAATTATTCTCATGAATATGGTGATGTGGGTATTTACTCAGCAAGTTCTTGAAGAAGAAAACTTCCACCAAGGTTTAATAGCATGAAGTTCAAAATGTCAACTGCATTAGTCTTTCAAAGTAGTAGTTTTCTGGGGCACAGTCCCATGCTATCTGCAAATGAAGTGGACTTCTAAACATGGGCATCTTCCAAGTCAACCTCAATGTCAAGTGGAAAACCAAGAGTTGAAGACAAGAGAGAGATACCCTTGGCCCTGCATTCTCTCATTCAAAATGTGTGTGGCACTGGGAAGATATTTTTTTAGTAAAATGAATGATTTCTGACTGAATACATGTCTTACATTCTCCTGATGTCATTCAGGAGGCCACAGATATGTTGAAAAGCTGGTTTTCCTGTATCATTGGAGGTCTACTATCAAAATAATGAAGCATTTTAAAGATTTTCTAAGTGTAATGGATGTCCGTAAGAGATGCTGTGTGGAATTAGGTGAAAGACATGGTGTTCTCATCTTTACCATGGATTTGAGAGCTAATTGACTTTGCTTCATAGGTTAAGAAAGGACAGAAGATTCCCTATTTGAAAGAGATCACATTGAAAGAATGAAATCAGAGACAATAGGTATGGGGCATGTTTGGGTGTGTATAAACAATTACAAAGAAAAAAAAGGATTTAGAATTTTGGAAATGCTTTTGGATCTGCTTTTCCTGCTCAGTAAGTCCTATCACATTTTTAATAGTTCTTACAATTTTATGTTTTTGAAATTTAGCTTTCACCTATATTGGGTTTTCATTGTATTTTAACAGAGACATTTGGTTTAAATTTCTGATGTTGTGTTGGCACTCTTTGAGAGTTATCACTCAGTGCTGCATTTCCAAACTTGTACCTAGTTAAACTTACATATTTGGGTGGTGGAAGAAATGCCATTTCACAGAGGTCAGGTGCCAGAAAAGCAAAACCAGCATATTTGTAATCAACTATCTCATGGAAGAAACAGGATAGGGCCAAGAATTTGCAATAGCGCTAATGTCTTTTGCAAGTTGAATACTTGTCAGTAATTATCATTGTTCACACAATGATCTCACAATTTCTTCTTGCTGTATTTGTAGAGTATTTTGAAGCTGAAGAGATGTCCTAAAATTTTTTGGGATATCATTAACAGTGACTTTTTTTTAGTGTTACTTCAGTTAATTTGATTTTCACCTTTAAAACCCTTCAGCATTTAGTGTCCAAGAAATGCCCTCTCCTCATTTTTCAATGCTCAACTTTGAAACTTTGTACCATTCTTCTCTTTCAGCATGATGCATGATCATTTGGTTCTGTGACCTGTTAAAATGTGTTTATCACATCATTATCAGGCAATTGTTTCATCCATGACTTTCACTTATTTGGAGCACTGTTGTGCCACTATCTGTGACATTGGTCTGCAATCTGCTTTTCCAGGGGCTTGTAAGAGGACCGATGGCATTGTCCCAGATTGCCTGTGCCAGATTTGCAGTAGTCAGGTCAAGAGAATGAATCCATATGTGAAGACAATTTTGCCATTTCTTCATTTAAAGGTGAATTGAAAGGTTCCCTTGGAAATTCATACCAAGAACAATTTTAAGTGCAGCCTAGTTGAAAGGCAGTAGCAAAAGACCAGTGTCCCGGCAAGTGGAGTGACTACAGAACATCTTTTCACTTACTAGGATTTTCCAGGCCTCTATCCCATATATTGAGTCATTGATTCAGACCTCTCTGTAATATGGATCACAACAGCCACCCATCTACACCTAGAAGTCAAACTTCCCAGATTCAGGCTGTCTCCTGTGTGGGCATTCTAGGAAAGGAGAGGCATCCCAGGAGGGTTGGTGTGATGTTTCCCAATTCATTCATGATCTAACCCATGGAGCTGAACTGCATGCTCCCCTGCCCTGAACTGTCAAGAGCCATCATTCCATGTGGCTGGTAAGGCCTTAGTAGTATCTCCTGATTTTGCAAAATCCCAGGTGAGGGGGTTTGGAGTGCAATAGGTCTCATACTGGTTGCTAAGCTTGTTAATCCAGGTCCCCTCTTGCATCACTCTGGTCCTCCTCTGTTCACTAGACCTGGTGGGGGCTAAATGCCTGCAGCTGGATTGTGGGGGCCAGGTGGCCATGATGACTGGTGTGGAACAGTGAGAACAGTGCCACCTGGCAGGTCTGAAACACAGTTTGGGCTGTCAGGCTTCAGCGGGGTACCTCATCCTAGAAGGTGAATAGGTCAAAGGCCCACATGATACAACCTTAACACACCCTGGCTCCTCTTCTCCTGAACAAAGATGTAAGGATCACTTTTCTTAAAGAGCAGGCACTTGGAAGTTGTTCCCTTCATCTTCCCTTTTACCATCACAGCTGTGCCAACATTTGTCTTGAATCTTGATCTGAAACAGTGGGGAAGAGATGTGTCTTTGTTTGCCATGGTGAAGCCAGAATTGGGGACAGGCAGTGAGTGTGAATGTACAAATAGGGGATTGGGTCTAATTGAGGAAATGAAGGCCATGAAAGCAATCCACCTCTGGAAGTTGGAGACTGCCCCTGGGAGATTGGAATGTCAAGAATCTTCAGAGCCCATTGATTACCAAATTTACCTACCCTTATCATGGACTGCAGGCAAGAAACTGCTAATTAATGCCCCCTGGGCCCTTTTCTGGCTGAATCACTTTGACCCTCCCCCTGCCCATTTAATTCTCACTTTATGCATCTCACCTGAAAAACCAGGCCTAGTCACATAGGCATGAAGAAGAAATAAGGGGGGAGAGAAGTGGAGAATGAGAGACCTTAACCTATAAAAGATGCATGGCATGCTCAGTTCTGGAAATTCTAGAATATCAGCCATGATCCCCTTCTCCCTCTTGGAGAAGTCTGTATTATTATTACCTTTAAATAAAAACTGCTTAATATGCTTGCCTTGGCATGCTTCTCTAGGATTCAAACTTCAACATTAAAGGAAGCAGAACTCATCACCAGTAAACGGCAGTATCTATGGGAAGTGTGATTTCATTGTGCTATCATGGTGCCTTTCTGTGATATCAGGCCATAACTACAGCCAAGCCAGGATGTCAGGAAGTCACTCATCAGAACCCATGTTGCCTGAAGCCCAGAAACACACCCTGGGGAGAGAAACCATGGGTTTTCTCCTATTTAAGTGTGAAAACTCTGCACTCTCCAAACCCAAAATGCCAAATGCCAGTCCATTCCACTGTGAATATGGTAGCTTTCACGTACTTTGCTCTCATGCCACAGGAGCACTGGTATACATGTTAGGCATTTCTTTGACAAGGATCAAAAACAAGAATAATGGAAGGGAACAACTGAGAATCCAATGGATATGACTTTCTGTAATGAATCTCACTGTAATGAATCTCGAGAGAAATTGCAGAAATCTTATCTACCCGAAGTATGAAAATTGGATGTGGAGTTTTTTTTTTTTTTTTTCTTCCAGCAAATATTGTTCCTGGGATCACAGAACCCATGAGCCATCACCAATTTCCTTTGCCTTTTTATATTTATAGAATGGGTCATGCTAAGGGGCTTAGGCATTACCTATTAGGGAAATTGGTTTTGCCTGGCAGTACCACCTTCCTTAACCTCCCCCATACCCGTAATGATAGGCAAGTACAGCACCTCCATAGGGTTGTGAATTTAGTCCAGATATCTGCTGGTTAGAATTATCCAAAGGAAATGATCAGGAGGAATGAGAAGATTCTGATTGTAATGGATTGGGGTCTGGTGTGAATCTTCCCCCAAATCCCCTTTTATACTAACCACCTCCCTATCCTCCAACATATGCCTGCCTTTTGTCCTACCCCAGGTCACCATGAATCACTGTGATAATTTTCTGCTGAGTGTTCAGCTACGACCTTTTTCCTTTCAAAGAGAAAGGGATAATCTTTCTCTCATGATTCCAAACTGAACTGTGTGTCTTGGACTGTAAAAATGGATACATATAAGATAGTTCTTAAAGTGAAAGAAAAAATTTATTAGAAATTATTTGGCTTTGCCTTGAGCTTGTTTTCCTTCAAAGCATTTCACAGGTCCAAACCAGCATAGGATCCAGTCATGTACCATAATATGCCTCTTCAGATAACACCAATTCTTCAATGTTTCAACATTTTCTCCTCTTTTAATTAAGCAAATCCAACATACTTGGAAAAGTACAAGTTTTAGGTTGAAGCTCATTCAAGTAAGAGATTTCAGCATGGAGCGGTGGAGGTAGGCAGTAGTGCATCCTGAGAAACCTGAATGTCTTAAGAATATGTGTTCCTGGAGATGGGACAACTCCCAGGAACTTATAGGTTATACAATCTCAGGAATATGCTGATGCAGTTATTTAATCAGCAAATTCTTGAAAAAGAAAATGCTCAGTAGGATTTAATGGAATGAAATTCAAAATGGCAACTGCAGTAATCTTTGTGAAGTAATAGCATTCTCAGACAAATCCCAGACTGTCTGCAAATGAAGTGGACTTCTATACCTGGGTGTTTTCTAAGTCAACTTCAATGTCCACAGAAAAACTGATAGGTGAAGAGAAGAGAAAGTTGCCCTTGGTCCTGTATTTTCTCATTTTATTTTGCATGCCATTGGGAAGATATTTTTTAATAAAGAAATATATAAATTTTGGCTGGATACATATCTTAACTTCAGGGGACAAAGGGGGTATTTACAAACAGGTTTTTCAGAATCATTAGAGATCTAGTCTCAATGCTAATGAAGCATTTTTATAGATTTTGAGAATTTTTGGAATTTCTAAAGAGATGCTGTGTAGAATTGGGTGAAGGGTGTGGTTTTCTCATCTTTACCATTGTATTGTGAATTGATGGATTGTGCTTTGTAGAGAATGACACAAGAACCCCTATTTGAAAGAACTCACATTGAAATAATGAAAACAGAGACATTAGTGTGTGATGTGTGTGGTAGATATAAACTAAGATCAAAAAAATAGATGTTTGAATTTTGGAAATGCTTTATGATCTATTTTCCTACTCAATAAGTCATATCACATCTTTAATTATTCTTTTAAATTTTCAGTTTTTGAAATTTAGCTTTCACATATATTGGGTTTTTATTTTTGTATTTTAGCAATGACAATAATGATTTCCGTAAATTTCTGAGATTGTGGTCCACTCTTTATTTCAAGAGCCATCATTTTGTGCTGCATTTCTAAATTTGTACTTTTTTTAAGTTGAAGCACGTGACTGTAGGTGCTGTGGTATAAGGAATGCCTTTCCTCATAAGTCAGGTGCCTAAAAAGCAACATCAGCATGTGTAATCACCTGTCTGTTGGAAGCAGCAAGATTGGGCAAAGAATTTGCAAGGTCACTGATGTCATTTGCATGTTGAATTATTGTCAGTAATTATCCTTGCTTACAGAATGATCTTGCAATTACTTCTTGTGTATTTGCATAGAATTTGAAGGTGAAGAAATGTCCTGGAATATTCTGGGAGATGATTGACCATGACACTTCTTTTAGTGTCTCTTCACTCAGGTTGCATTTCATATCCAACACCCTTCTGCCTTTTGAACCCCAAAAGCATTCTTTCTTCTTCTTCTCTTTGTGAATAATCAGCTTTAAACCTTTGTACCATTCTTCGTCAGCATGATGCATGTTCAAATTTGGTACTGTGACCTGTTAAATTGTGCTCATCATACCACCTTCAGGCACTTGTCTCATACAGGACATTCACTTTTTTGTAGCACTGTTGTGTCAGTATCTGTAACACTTGTCTGCAGTCTACATTTTCCAGGGGCTTGTAAAATGACCCTTGGCATTGTCCCAGAGGGCCTTTTGCTAGACTGGCAGTGGTCTGGTCAAGAGAATGAATCCATATGTAAAGACAGATATTTCTGCAAGTAAAGGTGAGTTGAAGGGCCCCTTGAAAAATCATACTAAGAGCATTTTTGAGTGCAAGCTAGTTGAAAGGGAGCAGCAAAGGAGCTGTTGCCTGGCAAGTGGAGTGAGTGCAGATTATCTGTCTTCATTTGCTAGCACTTTCCTGCTCTCCATCCCACATACTGAGTGATTTATTCAGTGTTTTTGACAATACTGATCACAGCAGCCTCCCACATACAGTTAGAAGGTAAAATTCCCAGATTCCCACTGTCTCCTGATTGGACATTCTAGGAAAGGAGAGGTATCCCAGGAGAGTTGTGATGTTTCCCAATTCAATCATCATCTAACCCACAGAACTGCACTGCATGCTACCCTGCACTGAGATGTCAACAGTCATCATTCCATGTGACTGGTAGGGACCCAGGGCAGTTTCCTGACTTTGCAAATTCCCAGTTGAGCCCAGTCTTTAGGAGTGGGTTTGGAGGGCTATGTATCTTGTGGCTGGTGCTAAGCTGGGTGACCCAGGTGCCATCCACAACCCTCTGGTCCCCCTGTGTCCACTAGACCTGGTGGGGCTAAATGCCTGCAGCTGAATTGGGGTCTCCAGGTTGCCATGATGCCTGGTGCAGAAAAGTGAGGACAGAACCACCTGGTGTGTCTGGAACATACTGAGCCATGTGAGACTTCATTGGTATACTTGACCTACAAGGAGGAGGATCATAAAAAGTCTAGGAAACAATGCACCCAACACAACCTGGCTCCCCTTCTGAGCAAACATGTTAGGATCACTTTTCTTAAATAGAAAAGTCCCTTGGACTCTCTCCCTTCATTTTTCCTCTTATCATCACAGCTGAGCCAGTGCTTGTTTTAAGTCTTGTTCTGAAGGGTCCAGGACTGGAAGGAAGTGTCTCTGGTTGACATGGAAACCGTTACATCATTGTACTCATGATCATGCCACCATTCTGTGATATCAGCCGGTATCTACAGCACAACCAGGATCAGAATCCACTCCTCAGAATCCATGTTGCCCAAGGCACAGAAACATCCCCTGTGGTGAGAAACCATCAGCATTCTTCTACCTGAACCTGACACCACGTTCTTCAAACCCAAAATGCCAAATGCCAGCCCATTCCACTGTGAATATTGTAGTGTTTGTGTATTTTGCTCTCATGTCACAGGAGAACTGGTAAACATGTTAGTCATTTCTTTAATGAGGCTCTAAACCAAGAAGAAATATGAGTGGAAGGGAATGACTGAGAGTTCAATGGATATGACTTTCTGAAAATAATCTGAGAAAAATTTCAGCAATCTTATCTACCCGAAATATGAAAATTGGATGTGAATTTTTTTCTGCCAGCAAATATTGTTCCTGAGATCACAGAACAGGTGGGCCATCATCACCTCTCTTTTCCTTTTTATATTTACACACTAGGTCTGGCTAAGAGGCTTAGGCATTCCCTTTTAGGGAAACTGGCTTTTCTCAGGAGTACCACCTTCCTCAACTTCCCCATACCTTAGATAATAGGCAAGAATCCAGCATCACCATGGGTCTGTGCATTTAGTCTAGAACTACTTGTTAGAATTTTTCAAAGTCAAAGCCCAGGAAGAATAAGAATATTGTTATAAAATAAAAGTGAGTTGATTGTGCTTGTAATGACTTGGGGATCAGTGTGAATATTTCCCCAAATCCCCTTTTATATTACTCACCTCAGCATATGCCTGCCTATCCTCCCACATATGCCTGCATCTCTTACTACCCGGGCTGCCATGGATCACTGGGATAACTTTCTTCTCAGTGTTCAGGTACAAGCTTTTTCCTTTTGAAAGAGACCAGGGATAAATCTTTCTCTCATGATACCACCCTGGACTGTGGGTCTTGGGCTGTAACAAAGGATACTTAAAGCATCATTCTCAAAAGTGAAAGTAAAAATTCATTAGAAATTGTTTCGCTTTGCCTTGAGCTTGTTTTCCTGCAAAGCATCCCAGATTCAGCCCATCATAGGATCCAGGCACATACCTTATAGTGCCTCTTCAGATAACACCAACACTCCAACATCTCAACGTTTTCTCCTCTTTTAATTAAGTGAATCTAACAAAGTTGGAAAACTACAAGTTTTAAGTTGAAGTTCCTTCAAATGAGAGGTTTCAGTATTGAGCTGCTGTGGAAGGGCATAGTGCTTCCTGAGTAACCTGGATTTCTTAAGAATAGGTGTTCCTGGAGATGAGACAACTCTCAGTACCTGATAGGTTATATCATTCTCATGAATATGATGATGCAGTTATTTAATCAGCAAGTTCTTTAAGAAGAAAATGCTCACTAGAGTTTAATGACAGGAAATTCAATATGTCAACTGCAGTAATCTTTCAAGTAATAGTTTCCTAGGGCAAACTCCCAGACTGTCTGCACATGAAGTGGACTTCTATACCTGGGCATTTTCCAAGTCAACCTCAATGTCAACAAAAAACCAAGAGGTGACAACAAAAGAGATTTGCCCTTGACCCTGATTTTTCTAACTCTGTGGTGCTTGGCATTGGGAAGATATGATTTTATAAAGAAATGTATGAATTGTGGCTGGATACATATCTTACCGTCTGATGAAATCATTTGGTGGGCAAAGGGGGTATTTAATAACAGGTTTTCCTGTATCATTTGAGGTCTATCCTCCATGCTAATGAATCTTTTTTATAGATTTTGAGAATTGGGTGCATGTCCTAAAGAGATGCTGTGTAGAATTGGGTGAAGGATGTTGTGTTCTCATATTTACCATGGTTCTGTGAATTATTGGATTGTGCTTTGCAAGGTAAGGAATGACACAAGAACCCCTATTTAAAGAATTCACATTGAAAGAATAAAGTCAGAAACATTATGTATATGTCTTGTGTGTGATGGATATAAACAATTACAAGAAAAAATAGGATTATGAATTTTGGAAATGATTTACAGTCTGCTTTTACTACTCAGTAAGTCCTGTCACATTGTTATTTATTCTTCACAATTTTCAGTTTTTGAAATTCAGTTTTTGCCCGTATTGTATCTTCAGTTTTGTATATTAGCAAAGATGTTTTCTTTAAATTTCTGAGTTTGTGGTGCACTTTTATTTCAAGAGCCATAATTCTGTGCTGCATTTCTAAATTTTCACTTGTTTAAGTTGACGTGCATGGCTGTAGATGTTAAGGTGTAAGAAATGCATTTCCTCATAGGTCAGTGTCAGAAAAGCAAAATCAGCATATATGTAATCCCTTCTCTCTTGGAAACATCAGGAAAGGGCCAAAAGTTTTTTAAGGGCACTGATGTCATTTGCATGTTGAATTGTTGCCAGTAATTATTGTTGCTTACAGAATGACCTCACATTTTTTTCTTGCCATATGTGTATAGTATTTTAGAGGAGCAGAAATGTCCTTGAATATTCAGGGAAATGATCAACAATGACTTTTTTTTAGCAACCCTTCACTCAAGATGGTTTTAATCTCCAACACCCTTCTGCCTTTTTGCCCCCAAAGTGTTCTTTCCATTTCCCTTTTTGAATATTCATCTTTTGAAGATTTCTGCCATTCCTCTCTTTCAGCATGATGCATGTTCAAATTTGGTATTGTGACATGTTAATGTGTGCTGATCACACCACCATCAGACCCTTGTTTCATCCATGACCTTCACTGAAAATCATTTTGTAGAGTCAGACTGAAAGGAATTTAATCACCTAATTTAAAAGACTCTTCAAAAAATGCCAACCCTCCAATGTGTCAACATTTTGTCATCTGTTAACTCAAGTGAATACAACGTGGTTGTAAACGTACCAGTTTTCTAAGTGGAAGCCCATTTCAATGAGAGTTTTAAGCATGGAGTTGTAGTGGCATTCAACTATGCTTCCCCAATGATCTGAATTTCTTAAGAATATGTAGTCCTGGTGATGACACAACCCTCAGAAATTGACAGGTTATATCATTTTCATGAATATGCTGATGTGGGAGTTTAATCCCCAAGTCCTTGAAGAAGAAAATGCTCACCAGTGTTTAATGGCATGAAATTCTAAATGTTAACTGCAGTTGTCTTTGTGAAGTAGTATGCTGGGGTCCAGCCCTAGCTGGGGTCAGAGGTCCTAGGTGGATGGGAGGCGTTGGCATGGTGGAGAAGCAGCACACAGAGACACCAAGTGTTCTGAGTCTGAATCTGAATCTTTATTTTTCTGCCAGTCTTTTTATAGATATTTTTCTTTAGTAATGATTATATCATTTTATTATTAGTTTAAAATAAGAAAACTTTCAAAAGTACAATCTATGCCTCTTCTCAAAGTACACATTCTCTCTGTATGACAGCCCAGACCAAAACAACCTTATTTCCCAGCTAGATTAATACAACCTCATCTCCCAGCTGAACTGAAACAAACTTGTCTCCCAGCTACACTGAGGGCACCATGATCTGCCAGCCTTCAACCTTCAAAACAAACATCAATAGATTGTCTGAGAAACCACCCCCACCATGAACTCCAGTGTTTAACAGTGAAAAGTTTTTACTACTATTAAAGGGCAAAGAAATCAAATGATAGTTAATATTTAGTCTATTCTAATTTCATATAATGGTGGACTACAATCTTATTCTGATTCTCAAAGAATTAGACTAAACATAGGGAAAGTACAAATTATATTTATGACTAACCTAAATGTTTTTATTATGTAAAGTATCTCTAGAATCAACTATTAAAACTAGGAAAGCAACAAAGGCTAACCACTGCATCCAACCTCAGAAGAATGTCTCTTTATCCTTCTATATTTAGAAATTATTACAACAAAGCAATCACAGGCTCCTTTTAACTTGATCTTAACAACAATTGTTTATTTTCATATATTTTACCTATGTATTACTGCTAAATTTTTATTGTGCACTAATTTGTGTCCCAATACAGTAAAACATTTCCAATGTTTTCCAATAAGTTTCTAAAATAATATATTGATTATTAATATTAAAAAGCAACTACACATGGAGACATGCCATGACTATGGCCCCCAAGAGGGAGGATGATCAACAGAACCATGTCAAGTGTTAAGTCCTTTATTCCAACAGACCATGTCAAGGGTCGAATCCTCTACTCCAACACAGCCATGTCAAATGTCGGAGTGGCAGGACATAGGTGTGGCAGTAGTACTGTTTAGGGCGTACTCCAAGTAGCTTCAAATGAGGGGAACTTCTGCACTGGGGCATTTTCCCAGTCAACCTCAATGTCACCTTGAAAACTGAGAGGTGAAGGCAAGTGAGTGATGCATTCTATCATTCTACTGTGCTTGACATTGGGAAGAATTTTTTTTTTAATAAATGAATTGTGGCTGAAAACATACACCTCCTGTTGATATCATTCAGGTGGCCAACGATGTACTTAAAACCTGGTTTTCCCTTTATCATTTGAGGTCTAATCTCAATGATAATGAATATATTTAAAGATTTTGATAACTTTCGTGGATGTATTTAGGAGATGCTATGAATAATTGGGTGAAGAATGTGGTGTTCTCAAGTTTACCATGGTTCTGGTAATTATTTGATTGTGCTTTGTAGGGTAAGGGGTGACACAAGAACCCTATTTGAAAGAGCTCACATTGAAAGTATGAAATCAGACTCATTAGGCATGTGGCATGTTTGTGGTGGATATAAGGAATTACAAGGAAATAAAAGGATTTTTAATTTGGAAATGTTTTAGGATGTGTTTTCCTGCTCATTTATTCCTATCAAATCACACTTTTTGTTTTTTTTTAATTCACATTTCACCCACATTGGGACTTCATTTTGGTGTTTTAGCAGTGATATTTTTGTTTAAATTTTGGATACTATGTTGCACTCTTTATTTCGAGAGTCACCATTCAGGATTGCATTTCCAAATTTGTACTTGTTTAAATTGAAATGCTTGGGTGTGGGTGCTGTTGTGCAAGGAATGCCTTTCCTCATAAATCAGGAAACAGAACAGCAAAGTCAGCATTTATATAATCTGGTTTCCCTTGCAAGCAACAGGATAGGGTGAAGTATTTGCAAGAGCACTGATGTCCTCTGCATTCTGAATTAGTTTCACTAATTATTGTTGCTTACAGAATGATCTTGTGATTACTTCTTGCTGTATTTGTATAATATTTGGAGTTGATGAAATATTCTGGAGTGTTTAAGAGACAAGGAACAATGACCCCTTTTTATTTCAGTGTCTCTTCACATAACTTGTTTAGAATCTCCAACAGTCTTCTGCTTTAGTGCCCCTGAAATGTTCTTTTCCCTTCCCATTTGAATACTCGGTTTTGAATCTTTGTACCACTCCTCTCTCTCATGTTCCTATTTGGTATTATGCTCTGTTAAATTTTTCGCACCTTGCCATCATCATGTAGTTGTTTCATCCATTAGTTTCACTTATGTGGAGCGTCGCGGTGTCAGCATCTGAGACCCTGGTCTGCATCTGCATCCCCAGGGGCTGGTAAAAGACTTCTTTGCATTGTCCCAGGGGGCCTTATATCAGACAGGTAGAAGTCAGATCAAGTAAATGAACCCTTATTTGAAGACAGATTGACCAGATACTTCTGCATTTAAAGGTAATTTGAAGTGCCCCTTGGAAACTCGTATCAAAAGAATTTCTCAGTGCGGCCTAGTTGTAAGGCAGCTGCAATGGAGTTTGTACCTGGCATGTGGATGGAGCACAGAGCATTCCTCCTCACTTTCTAACTCCTTCCCAGGTCTCCATCACACATGCTGCGTGATTGACTCCATCCTCTCCTCATTAAGGAACAGAGCAGACACCCACCTCTACTTAGAAGTGAAACATCCCATGTTCCAGCTGTTTCCTCTTTTGTCTTTCTAGGAAAGGAGCAGCTTTCCACCTGATTTACTGTGATGTTTCCCAATCCAGTCATCACCTAACCTGCCAGGTTGCACTTCATGCTCCCCTTCCCTGAGCTGTAAACAGCCATTATTCCATGAAACTGATAGGGCCCTGGACCAGTTTCCTTGTTCAGAAAAATCCCAGATGAGCCCACACCTGGAGGAGTGGGTTTGCAGGGTATTTCAACTTGTGACCAGGGCAAGACTGGGTGACCCACCCACCTTTCTGAACCCCTCCAGCCCTCCCTGGTCTACTAGTCTTGGTGGGGGCTAATTGCTTGCAGCAGTATCAGGGTGGTGCTGCCAAATGAATACAGTGCCACCTAGGGACCTGGAGGGTACTGCAGGCTGTCAGGCTTGAGTTTAGTTATAAGTCCTAGAAGGACCTGGATTGATCATAGGCCTCAAGACCATTTCCCCAGAAAACACTTGCACACATTCACTTGAGCCAAAATGAATTGGGGTCACAATTCATGAAAACAGCAGGCCCCTCGCTCCCTTCTTCTTCTCTCTTATCATCACAGCTGAGATGGTGCTTGTCTTGAATCTTGGTCTGATCTTGCAGAACTGGAAGCATCTCTGGTTGCCATGGTAACTGTGATACCATCATGCTATAATGCTGTCTTTCTTTGACCAATGTGGTATCTACAATGCAGCCAAAAAGTCATGAAAGGCACTCATTGACACCCATCTTGCCCATGGCCCAGAAGAACACCATGGGGGGAGAAACAAAATTCATTCTCCTACCAGACCCTGGAAACTTCTCACCGTTCAAACCCAACATACAAGATGCCAGACTCTTCCACTTTGAGTAATGGAATTCTTGCCTCCTTTGCTCTCAGTCAAAGGAGCTCTGGTAACCAAGAAAGGCATTTCATTGAGAAAGGTCAAAATGATTGTAGATGGACTTTGAATGGCAGTGAATGAGGATTCAGTGGATATGACTTTCTGGAACTAATCTCACTGTAATTAAGCTTGAGAGGAATTGTAGCAAACATATCTACACAAAGTTTGAATATATATTTTTTTCAACCAGCAAATATTTTTCCTGGGATTACAGACTCCATGAGCAATCACCTCTTCCTTTTGCAGTTTCATATCTACAGACAGGATCTGTCTATGTGCTTAGGATTTCCCTATTTTAGAGAAACTTGCTTTGAGAGCTACCTTCCTCAACCTCGCCCATACCTGAATTGATAGGCAAGTTTCAGAACCTCCACTGAATTTTGCCCAGGTAACTACTGGCTAGAATTTTTCAAATGAAATGGCCACAAGGAATAAGAAGAGTGGGATAGGAGTCAGTAGATTGTGCTTGTAATGGCTTGAGATTCCAGTGTGAATAATCTCAAAAATCTCCATTTATACTAATGATCTGAGCATATAATGTTTCCCACATACTCCTGCCTCCCCTCCTACCCCAGGTAACCATGGATCACTGGGAGAATTTTCTTCTCAGTGCTCAGCTGCAACTTTTTCCTCCTTGAAAAGAAAGGAATAAATTTTTCTATCATGATTCCCCCCTTGACTGTGGACCTTGACTTGCAAAAAACTTTACCTGCTGGATAGTTCCCAAAAGTAAAATTAAAAACTCTTTAGAAATTGTTTGGCTTATCATTGGCTTGTTTTATCACAATGAATTTCACAGAATCAGATTGGAAGAGGTGCAGTCACCTATCTATCTGACTTCAGATAATGCTAAAATTCCAATATCTCAACATTTTATCCTCTTTTAACTCAAGTGAATAAACATGGTTTAAAAGTACCAGTTTTAAGTGGAAGTTCACTCCAATGATAGTTTTCAGCATGGAGCAGCAGTGCCAGTCAGCAGTGCTTCTCCAATAACCTGGATATCTTAAGAGTAAGTATTCGTGGTGATGAGAACACTCTTAGGAACACATAGGTTATATCATTCTCATAAATATGCTGATATGGGTATTTAATCAGCAACTTCCTCCAAGAAGAAAATGCTCACCAGGGTTTAATGGCATGGAATTCAAAATGTCATCTCATGTAGTCTTTGGAGGTAGTAGGCTTCTGGATCACAATATCAGGTTCTCCGCAAATGACTTGATCTTCTACATCTGGGTGTTTATCAAGTCAACATAAATATCAATTGGAAAGCAAATATGTGAAGACAAAACAGAGGTGCCCTTGGTCCTTCATTCTCTCTTACTGATGTTCTTGACATTGAGAAGATTTTTTTTCTAAAAATGTATGAATTGTGGCTGAATACATTACTTACCTTCTGCTGATATCATTCAGCGGACCCAGTTCGTATTTAAAATGTGGTTTCCTTGTGTTATTATAGGTCTAATCTCAATAATAATAAAGCATTTTAAAGATTTTGATAAGTCTTTTGGATTTGCTCAGAGATGCTGTGTAGAACGGGGAGAAGGATGTGGTGTTCTCCTCTTTACCATGGTTATTGTTATTTGATTGTTTTCTTCTATGGTAATGAATGACCCAGTAAACCCTATTTAAATGGACTCACATTGAAAGTATGAAATCAGAGACATTAGGTTTGTGGCATGTTTGTGGTTGGTATAAGCAAATACAAAGGGGAAAAAAAGGATTTTGAATTTCGGAATTAATTTTAGAGTCTATTTTCTATTCTCAATAAGCCCTATCACATATGTAGTGTTTCTTAAACTTTTCTGTTTTCAAATTTCATCTTTCGCTCATATTGGGTCTTCATATTTGTAATCTGGTGTTTTATTTAAATTTCTGATGTTGTGTTGCACTCTTTATTTTGAGAGTTATCATTCAGTATTGCATTTCCGATGTTGTACTCGTTTAAATTGAAATGCTTGGGTGTAGGTGCTGAAGTGTAAGGAATGCCATTCCTCATATATCAGGTGCCAGAAATGCAAAAACAGCATATATGTTATCATCTGTCCCTTGCAAGCAAGAGGATAGGGCTAAGAATTTAAAAGGCCCTGATGTCCTTTGCAAGTAAATATATTGTCACTAATTAGTGTTGCTCACAGGATGATCTTGCAATTACTTCTTACAGTTTTTGTGTAGTACACTGAAGTTGGAAGAAGTATCCTGGAATTTTTTGGAGAATATTGACAATGATATTATTTTTCGTGTCTCTTCACATAACTTGGTTTTCATCTCCAATGCCCTTCTGCTTTTATTGCCACCAAAATGTCATTTGCTCTTCCCATTTTGAATACTCAGCTTTAAAATTTTGTACTTTTCTCTCTTTCAGTGTAATGCATGTTCAAATTTGTATTATGCCGTCTTAAACTGTGCTCATCATGCAATCATAAGGCACTCGGTTCCTCAATCAGTTTCCCACTTTTTGAGCATCATTGTGGCAGTATCTGTGACCCTGGCATGCAGTGTGCATCCTCCAGGGGCTGGTAAAAGGAACCAAGGGATCGTACCAGCGGACCTTGGGCCAACCAGGCAGTACTCAGGTCAATTGAAGGGATCGTTATGTGAAGACAGATTGACCAGATACTTCTGAATTTAATGGTAAGATGAAGTGCCACTTGGAAACTCATACCAAGATAATTTCTGAGTGCAGCCTACTTGTAAGGCAGAAACAAAGTTGTTGGTGCATGGCATGTAGAATGAGCACAGAAGATCTCTCCTCACTTGCAAGTTCCACACATGCTGAGTGATTCATTCTATCCTCTCCTCATTAGGGATTAGAGCAGCTTACCACCACCACTTAGAAGCCAACCTTCCCATGTTCCAGTGTTTTCTCTTTGGGCATTCTAAGAAAAGAATGTATCCCTCCAGAGTTGCTGTGATGTTTCACAATTTAATCATCACCTAACCCACTGGGATGCACTACATATACCATGCTCTGTGCTGTCAATAGCCATTAGTCTGTGAGATTGGTAGTGCCCAAGTGCAGTTTCCTGATCCAGCAAAATCCAGAGTGAGCTCAGACCTGGAGAAGCATATTCAGAGGGCAATGCAATTTTGAACTGGGCTAAGTCATTGACCCACATGCTTTCTGTCACCACTCCATCTCTCTCTGGTTGACTAGTCCTGGTGGGAGCAAATTTCCTGCAGCAGTATTGGGGTAGCCAAGTGGCCATGATGCCTGGTGCAGCCAAAGGAGATCAGTATGACCTAGCAGGGCAGGAATGCACTGCAGGATATCAGGCTTCAGTGGTATCCCTTGTCTTGGAAGGACCTGGAACCCTCAAAAGCACTTGGGGCTGCACCCCTAACACACTCTGGTTCAACATCTCTTTGGGGAAGATATTGGGATCACACTTATGGAAAACAGTGGGACCCTCTCTCCCTTTCTATTCCCTCTTACCCTATCAGCTGAGCCAGTGATTGTCTTGAATCTTGATCTGATGCTGCCATGACCTCAAGTATCTCTGTTTGAAAGGGATCGTTGAGCTATCCTGTAGTCATGCCCCTTTTCTGTGACACGAGGATGTATCTGCAGTGCAGCCATTATTTCAGGGATGCAATTCAACTAAACCCATTTTTCCCAAGACCCAGAAATACCCCATGGTTAAAAAAAAGTGAAATCTCCTACTGGAGCTTGGAATCTCCTAGCACGTCATACCAAACTTGTTCGATGCCATTCAGTTCCACTTTGAATATTAGAGCTCTCTCCTCTTTTGCTCTCATGTCACAGGAGCACTGATAACCAAACTGGGCATTTCTTTGAGAAGGGTCAAAAGTAGTATAGAAGGATTTTGAATGGAAGTGGATAAGTGTTCAATGGATATGACTTTCTGCAACTAATCTCTCTCCACTGAAGCTTGAGAGGAATTGCAGCAAACATGGCTACAGGAAGTTTGAAAATTGGTTGAGGATGTTTTTTTCTGCCAGCACATATTTTTCTGGGATCACAGACCCCCTGAGCCATCATATTTTCATATTTACAGAGTGTCTAGCTCTGTGTATTAGGTTTTCCCTATTTTAGAGAAACTGGCTTTGCCCAGGAGAAACACCTTCCTCAACCTCCCCCTTACCTGAGTTGTTAGGCAAAATCCAGCACCTCCATGGGGCTATGCATTTTTCCCAGATACCTTCTGGCTATAATTTTACAAAGGAAAGGCCAAGAAGAAACAATTAGAGTGAGAAATGAAAGAGTAGTTTTTGAATGTAATGACTTGGGGTTCAGGTGTGAATGATCTAAAAAATCTCCTTTTATACTAATGATCTGAGCAAATAAGGTTTCCCACATATTCCTACACAAGCCCCCATGGATTGCTGGGATAATTTTCTGCTCAGTGCTGTTACAAAACTTTTCCTTTTTAAAAACACAAATCTTTCACTCATGACACCCACCTAGACTGTGGGTCTTGATATACAACAAAAGTTATAAGCAGGATTGTCTGCATTATGAAATTAAAAATGTCAGAAATTGTTTGGCTTAGACGTGGGTTGTTTTCCTGAAAAGAATTTTGCAGTGTCTGACTGGAAGAGATCCATCACCTACCTTAAAGATCCTGCTCACAAAATTTCAACCTTCTAATGTCTCAACATTTTGTCCTCTGTTAACTCAAGTGAATAAAATATGGTTGGAAAAATACCAGTTTTATGTGAAAGTGCATTCCAATGACAGTTTTTACCATAAAGATGTGGTGGCAGTTATCAGTGCTTCCCCAGTGATCTGGGTTTCTTAAGATTACATATTCCTGCTGATGACACAACTCTCAAAAACTGATAGGTTTTATCATTCTGATGAATATGTTGATGCGTGCATTTAATCAGCAAGTTCATGAAGAAGAAAGTGCTCACCAGGTTTTTTTTTTTTTTTTCAGGTGACAAACCATGAAATTATCTTTAATAAAGATGGTAGGCATCATCCAATCAATTAAGGTCTTAAGAGCAAAGAGCAAGGTTTTTTGAATAAGAAGCAACTCTGGCATGATGCAGTGGTGCACACCAGCAATCCCAGCATTTTTGGAGGCTGAGGCAGGAGGATTGTAAGCTCAAAGCCAGCCTTAGCAATTTATCAAGGACTTAAGCAAATCATTGAGACCTTGTCTCAAAAGAAAAAAAAATAATAAGGTCTGGGATGGAGACTCGGTAGTTGAGTGCCTCTGAGTTCAATCCCCAGTACCATGAGGGTGGGTGAGAGAGAACTCTGCTTTTTATTTTTTTTAATTCACTTTTGTTGTAAACAAAAGGGACACATCTTGTTTCTCTGTTTGTACACGAAGTAGAGGCATACAGTTTTTGTAATCATACATTTACCTACGGTAATAGTTTTTGATTCATTCTGTTATATTTTTCTTCTCCCCACTGCTCCCACCCCTCTTATTCCTGTACACAGACCCTCCTTCCTCCATTCTTGCCCCCTCCCACCCCCCATTATGCATCATCATCCACATATTGGCGAGATCATTATCCTTTAGTTTTCTAAGATTGGCTTATCTCACATAGCATGATATTCTCCAATATCAGTCATTTGTCTGCAAATGCCATAATTTTATTATTTTTTATGGCTGAGTAATATTCCATTGTGGATATATATATATATATATATATATATATATATATATATATATATATATCAATCACAGTTTTTTTATCCTTTCATCAATTGAAGGGCATCTAGGTTGGTTCCACAATCTGGCTATTGTGAATGGAGCAGCTATGAACATTGCTGTGGCTGTATCTCTGTAGTATGCTGATTTTAAGTCCTTTGGGTATAGGCCAAGGAGTGTGATAGCTGGGTCAAATGGTGGTTCCATATCTAGTATTCTAAGGAATCTCCACACTGCTTTCCAGAGCAGTTGCACTAATTTGAAGTCCCAACAGCAATATATGAGTGTACCTTTTTCTCCACATCATCGCCAACAACTATTGTTGCTAGTATTCTTGATAATTGCCATTCTAATTGGGGTGAGATGGAATCTTAGGGTAGTTTATTTGCATTTCTCTTATTACTACAGATGTTGAACATTTTTTCATACATCTGTTGATTGCTTGTAGATCTTCTTCTGTGAAGTGTCTGTTCATTTCCTTAGCCCATTTGTTGATTGGGTTATTTGTTTTCTTGGTGTAGAGTTTTTTGAGTTCCTTATATATTCTGGAAAATAGTGCTCCATATGAAGTATGCATGGTAAAGATTTTCTCACACTCTATAGGTTCTCTCTTTACACTGCTGATAGTTTCCCTTGCTGAGAGAAAGCTATTCAGTTTGAATCTATCCCAGTTATTGATTCTTGCATTTATTTCTTATGCTATGGGAGTCCTGTTAAGGAAGCCTGATCCTAAACCAACATGCTGAAGAATTGAACCTACATTTTCTTCTATAGGATGCAGGGTCTCTGGTCTGATGTTAATGTCCTTGATCCATTTTGAGTTGATTTTTGTGCAGGGTGAGAGATAGGGGTTTAGTTTCATTCTGTTGCATATGGATTTCCAGTTTTCCCAGCACCATTTGTTGAAGAGGCTCTTTTCTCCATTGCATATTTTTGTCACCTTTGTCTAGAATGAGAAAATTGTATTTATTTGGGTTTGTGTCCATGTCCTCTATTCTGTACCATTGATCCACCTGTCTATTTTGGTATCAATACCATGCCATTTTTGTTATTATTGCTTTGTAGTATAGTTGAAGTTCTGGTATTGCAATACCCCCTGCTTCACTCTTCCTGCTAAGGATTGCTTTAGCTATTCTAGTTTTCTTATTCTTCCAAATGAAATTCATGATTCCTTGCTCTATTTCTTTGAGATACATCATTGGGATTTTAATTGGAATTGCTTTGAATCTGTATAGCACTATTGGTATTATGGTCATTTTGACAATATAAATTCTGCCTATCCAAGAACATGGAGATCTTTCCATCTTCTAAGATTTGCTTTATTTTCTTTCTTTAGTGTTCTGTAATTCTCATTGTAGAGGTCTTTCACCTCTTTTGTTAGATTGATTCCCATGCATTTTATTTTTTTCAAAGCTATTGTGAATGGGGTAGTTTTTCTAACTTTTCTTTCTGAAGATTCATCACTTATGTATGAAAATGCATTCTATTTGTGAGCATTGATCTTATATCCTGCTACTTTACTGAATTCACTTTTGAGTTCTAAAAGTTTTCTTGTGGAATTTCCTGATTCCTCTAAATATATAATCATGTCATCAGCCAATAGGGATAGTTTGAGTTCTTCTTTTCCTATACATATCCCTTTAATTTCTTTGGTCTATTTGCTCTGGCTAGAGTTTCGAGGACAATATTGAATACAATCGGTTAAAGAGGGCATCCCTGCCTTGTTCCAGGTTTTAGGGGGAATGCTTTCAGTTTTTCACCATTTAGAATGATATTGGCTATGGGCTTAGCATAGATGGCCTTTACAATGTTAAGGAATGTTCCCACTATCCCTATTTTTTCTAGTGGTTTGAGCATGAAGGGATGCTGTATTTTATCAAATACTTTTTCTGCATCTATTGAAGTAATCATGTGATTCTTGACTTTAAGTATGTTGATATGGTGAATTACATTTATTGATTTCAGAGTGTTGAACCAACCTTGCATCTCTGGGATAAAACCCACTTGATCATGGTACACTATCATTTTGATATATTTTTGTATGCAGTTTGCTAAGATTTTGTTGAGAATTTTTGCATCAATGTTCATTAAGGAAATTGGTCTTAAATTTTCTTTCTTTCAAGTGTCTCTGTCTGGTTTAGGTATCAGGGTGATATTATTTGGCTTCATACAATGAGTTTGGGAGGGTTCTCTCCTCTTCTATTTTATGAAGTACTTTGAGAAGTATTGGAATGAGCTCTTCTTTAAAGGTTTTGTAGAACTCGGCTGAGAACCCAACTGGTCCCAGACTTTTTTTTTTGTTGTTGTTGGTAGACTTTTGATGACTTCTTCTATTTCATTTCTTGAAATTATTCTTTTTAAATTGTGAATGTCCTCCTGATTCAGTATAGGTAATTCATATGTCTCTAAAAACCTGTTGATACCTTCGAGATTTTCTATTTTGTTGGAGTATAGATTTTCAAAATAGCTTCTAATTATGCTTTGTATTTCAATTGTGTCTGTTGTGATATTTCCTTGTTTATTCTGAATTTTAGTAATTTGGGTTCTCTCTCCTTCTCATTGTTAGTGTGATAAACCCTTAGGTTTATCAATTTTGTTCATTTTTTCAAAGAACCAACTATTTATTTTGTCATTTTTTTTATAGTTTCTTTTGTTTCAGTTTCATTGATTTCAGCTCTGATTTTAACTATTTCCTGTCTTTTACTACATTTAGTGTTGCTCTGTTCTTCTTTGTCTAGGCCTTTGTGCTGTAGTGTTTTAGGTCATTTATTTGTTCATTTTTTCTTTCTTTATTGAATGTACTCCATGAAATAAATTTTACTCTAAGTACTGCTTTCATACTGTCCCAGAGATTTTCATATGATGTTTCTTTGTTCTCCTTTACCTCTAAGAATTTTTAAATTTCCTTCCTGATGTCTTCTGTTATCCATTCATCATATAATAGCATATTATTTAATCTCCAGGTGTTGGAGTAGTTTCTGTTTTTTACTCTTTCATTTATTTCTAATTTCAATCCATTATGATCTGATAGAATACAAGGTAATATCTCTATCTTCTTGTACTTGCTAACATTAGTTTTGTGGAATAGAATATGGTCTATTTTATAGAAGGATCCATGTGCTGCTGAGAAGAAGGTGTATTCGCTCTTTGTTGGATGGTATATTCTATAAATGTCTGTTAAGTCTAAATTATTGATTGTGTTATTGAGATCTATGGTTTTTTTGTTCAAATTTGTTTGGAGGATCTGTCCAGTGGTGAGTTAGGTGTGTTAAAATCATGTAGTATTATTTTGTTGTGGTCTATTTCATTTCTGGCATTGGGAAGGATTTGTTTGATGTATATGGATGACCAACTATTTGGTGCATAGATATTTATGATTGTTATGTCTTGCTGATTTATGCTTCCCTTAAGCAGTATGAAATGTCCTTCTTTATCCCTTCTGACTAATTTTGATTTGAAGTCCACATTATCTGATATGAGTATGGATACCCTGGCTTTTTTGCTGTGTCCATGTGCATGGTATGTTTTTCCCCATCCTTTCACCTTTAGTCTGTGCGTATCTCTTTCTATGAGATGAGTCTCTTGCAGGCAGCAAATTGTTGGATCTTTCTTTTTAATCCAATCTTTCAGTCTATGTCTTTTTATTGATGAGTTCAGGTCATTAATATTCAGGGTAATTATTGAGATATGATATGTATTCCCAGTTATTTGGTTCATTTTTTTTTTACACGACTTGGTTTCTCCTTTATTTGGCTGTTCCCTTAGGGTAGTTCCTCCATTTGCTGATTTACATCATTGTTTTTCATCTGTTCCTCATGGAATATTTTGCTGAGAATGGTCTGTAATGCCAACTTTTTTTTTGTAAATTCTTTTAGTTTTTGTTTATCATGGAAGGATTTTATTTTGTCGTCAAATCTGAAGGTAAGTTTTGCTGGGTATAAGATTCTTGGTTGGCATCTGTTTTCTTTCAGGGCTTGAAAAATGTCATTCCAGGCCCTTCTAGCTTTTAGGGTCTGAATTGAAAAATCTGCTGATCTCCATATTTGTTTCCCCCGAATGTAATTTGATTCTTTTCTCTCGCAGCCCTTAAAATTCTGTCTTTATTTTGTATGTTAGGTATTTTCATTATAATGTGCCTTGTTGTGGGTCTGTTGTAATTTTGAGTATTTGGAGTCCTATAAACCTCTTGAACTTGATTTTCCATTTCATTCTTCAGATTTGGGAAATTTTCTGTTATTATTTCATTGAATAGATTGCTCATTCCTTTGGTTTGTTTCTCTAAGCCTTCCTCAATCCCAATAATTCTTAAATTTGGCCTTTTCAAGATATCCCATAATTCTTGTAGTTTCTGTTCATGATTTCTTACCATCTTCTCTGTTTGTTCAACTTTGTTTTCAAGAGCAAATATTTTATCTTCAGTATCTGAGGTTCTGTCTTCCAGGTGTTCCATCCTATGTGTTATGCTTTCTATGGAGTTTTTAATTTGGTTTATTGTTTCCTTTATTTCAAGGATTTCTGTCTGGTTTGTTTCAATATCTCTAACTCTTTATTGAAATGATCAAGTTCCTGTATTTCATATTTTAACTGTCAATTGGTGTGATCATTCAATGCCTGCATTTGCTCTTTCATCTCATCATTCAAAGCCTGCATTTGCTCTTTCAGCTCCTCTGTTGCTTCCCTGATCATTTTGATTATGTACATTCTGAATTCCCTTGACATTTCTTCTGCCATGCTGTCATTGGATTTTATTGCTATACTCTCTAGGTTTATTTGGGACATTTTCTTCCCTTGTTTTCTCACATTGCTCAGGTATCTACCCCTCTAGTAAAGAAACTCTTGGATATTGCAGGTTTCCTCTATTGACTAATATTGTCTCTGTAGATTTTCAATAACTCACCTCTTATCCTTCAGTAGCCTGAAGTCTTAGAGGAACTTAATAATGTGGTGCTCCACTAGGAAGTTGCCCCTCTAGGGCTGGTGGCCTTCACGTGGGGTATATTCCCTGTCAGTGGGCAGAGGCGCCTCCACTTGTTGACTGATGGTCAGTCAAAGGGGGACTAGACTGCAGACAGGGCATATCTGATCTGGGTCTGTGTCTCTGGTTCTACTTACCTGGTCAGAAATCCTCATTCAGTGGGGAAGACTCACCTGGTGGGGAAGTTTCACTGGGCAGCTCTCCTCTGAGAAGTTCCCTTTGGTCCAGAACTACCACCTGGACTGGGAAGCCCTCCTCTGCAATGTTCCCAGGGGTTCTGACCTACTGCCTGGGCTGGGGAGACTGGCCCTGCGAGAGATTCCCTCACTGAGCAGCCCTCCTCTGTTATGTTCCCTGGTGACTGGAGCTACCATCTGGGTCTTGGACCCTCACTTTGTGTCAAAGCCACTTGCTGTGTGGTCCTCCTCTGCAATGCTCTCGGTTGACTGGGATCTTGGCTGCAGCAGGAGAGTCTCACTGGGACACTCTACTCCATGAAGTTTCCTGTGTTTCAGGCCTACTGCCCCATCAGGGGAGCCTGACCAGTGGGAGAGATTCACCCAGTGGCTCTGAGTTGGTCCCAAGTCTCTTTTTTTTTTTTTTTTTTTTTTTTTTATTTTTTTTACGTTTACATAGGGTAATGATGTTTATTATATTTTTCCCCTCCCCCCCACCCCTCCCACCCCTCCCACCCCTCCCACCCCTCTTTTCCCTCTACACAGTCCTTCTTTCCTTCATTCTTACTGCTCTCCTTAGCCTAACTCTAAACCTAACCCTAAACCTAATGCTAGCCCCTCCCACCCCCCATTATATGTCCTCATCCGCTTATCAGCGAGATCATTTGTCCTTTAGTTTTTTGAGATTGGCTTATCTCACTTAGCATGATATTCTCCAATTTCGACCATTTGCCTACAAATGCCATAATTTTATCATTCTTCATTGCGGAGTAATATTCCATTGTATAAATATGCCACAGTTTCTTTATCCATTCATCAACTGAAGGGCATCTAGGTTGGTTCCACAATCTGGCTATGGTGAATTGAGCAGCAATGAACATTGATGTGGCTGTATCTCTGTAGTATGCTGATTTTAAGTCCTTTGGGTATAGGCCAAGGAGTGGGATAGCTGGGTCAAATGTGAAGAGAGAGCCTACAGAGTGGGAGAATATCTTTGCCAACCATACCTCAGATAGAGCGCTAATTTCCAGAATCTATAAAGAACTCAAAAAACTCTACACGAAGAATACAAATAATCCAATCAACAAATGGGCTAAGGAAATGAACAGACACTTCACAGAAGAAGATGTACAAGTAATCACCAGATATATGAAAAAATGTTCAACATCCCTAGTAATAAGGGAAATGCAAATCAAAACTACCCTAAGATTTCATCTCACCCCAATTAGAATGGCGATTATCAAGAATACAAACAACAATAGGTGTTGGCGAGGATGTGGTGAAAAAGGAACACTCATACATTGCTGGTGGGGTTGCAAATTAGTGCAACCACTCTGGAAAGCAGTGTGGTCCCAAGTCTCTTAATACCTCTTCTTCTTGACTCCTCTGTTGTCAAAGGTCCTCTAGTCTCCTGTAGGTGTCTCAGGAAGGGTGCTGCCCTTCCAATGATGATGGCTACACCCTCAGAAATAATTCAAAATGCCTGCACCAGCCTATAATAAAGCTTCTGGCTAGCTCTGCGATGCAGGCGGTCTGGCTGATCTGCCGGCTTGCTCTGCAATGGCAACAGACCTCAGCATGGTGGTCGGGTGGGGTTGCTCAGTGATGGTGTCTGTCTTTGGCCTGGTGGTTGGGCAGGTTGGCTACTCACTGCATAGCTCTGCAAGGCAGATGGGTTGGGTGCCCTCCTACCTCCATGATGCAGGTGGCCTGACTCACCCACCAGGTTACTCCACGACTCGACAGACCTGTGATGGCGCCATCCTCCGTGCAGGGGTCAGGCGGGGTCTGGCATTTATTCTTAAGAGAACTTCACAAAGAGGAAATCCATGGCTTGTCCAGCCCTCTTAGAGTACTGTGCTCTTCTCCTGCTTCCAGACCCTTTCTTCATGCTGAGGTTGCAACAGAGGTTATTCACACCAAATTGTGGTCATATTGTGCCAGTGCAATTCATAGACTTGGTCTCCTATTAATGGTTAATGATTTTTTAATAATAGATAAACATGACCCTATCCTTATAGAATCCATTTACTTCCTGGCATAAATTTTAGAGGGAGATATTTTTATTAAAGAAAATCATGGGTATGGTGATTTGGAGATTTTTCTTAAATGAATAACATCCTTACTCTTTTAAATTTGAAATATTAATTATAATGATGATACAACATTAAAGTTTTATGTTTGAGGCAAGTATTCATTATGAAGTATTTGGTGAAAGGCACCAAATGATTACAAAGATCTGAATATAGTTTTTATAAATTTCTAGTGATTGCAAGAAGAACTTAATAATGAGAACAATAACATCAAATAATTTTAAAATACCTTTTATCTTGGATATATTTACTGAAAAGAATTCATATAAAACAGGTGTCACTTTAGCTCTTATTTTTATTTACTATAATGAAACTGTGACATTATAATTTTTTTATAAACTGTTAAAGTTGTATCTGAATAACTTCAATACACCCATTTAAAATGTTCACTTAGTTTTGATCAATATAACCATAAAAGCATAAAATCACTGAACATTTTCACTACCCTGAAGTTACTTCCTACCTTTATGAAGCCATTCTCCTAATTCTGGCACTAGGAGACCACAGATCTTATTTCTGTTACTAGATTGCTTTTGCCTCTTCCAGGGATTTAACTTGAATGGGGCATTAGTATGCATATGTTGTGTCTGACTTATTTCGCTTGGAATAATCATTTTGAATTTCCTACCTTTGGCTTCTTTTTACTGTTCAGTAGGATTCTGTTATATGGAAATACTAAAATTTGATTTTCTTTTTACTTATTCATACATTTGAGTTGTTTCCAGTTTGGGACTGTTATGAAGAAATATGACAAACATTTTTGTTACAAGTATTTATGTAGACATATATATCCATTTCTCTTGGTAATTACTTATGAATAGAATATCAGGTCACTCACTAAATACACGTTTGTTTAATTACATGGGAAACTTCCACATGACTACCAATTTACATTCCCCACCAGAAATGTGTGATGGTTCCATTTAAATACTCATGCTTGCCAATATTTGGCATTTCCAGAGAATTTTTTCATGTGTGATTACAGGTATTTTAATAGGTGCATAGTGAGATCTCAGCAAGGTTTTAATTCACCTTTTCAGAGAAGTGTGTAATGATGTTGAAGTCTTTTCATGTGCTCTTTGGTCTTCTTTATGTTCTTTTGTGAAATATTTCTTCCAGTCTTCTGTCCTGTTTACTAAAATTGAAATTCTCTTGATAACTATAGATTGACATCCATTTGTGAGAGACACAGAGACATCCATTGAACATCGTGCCCAGTTTCCCTTCATGCTCCCATGGCATCATATTGCAAAACTGTAATGAAATATCACAACCAGGATATTGACACTGATACGATCAACAACAATCAGACTTCCTGTCTCAGTTGTACTGGTGTGTGTGTGTGTGTGTGTGTGTGTGTGTACTAAGCTTCATACAACTTTTATCACCTGTGTACCTTCCTGTAGCCACTATCATAGTAGAGATACTAAACAGTTCCATGAGCACAAGAATCCCTGGGTTGCCATTTTATAATTACATCCACATCTTATACTTCCCTGGACCCACATTTAATCTCTAATTGGAAACTAATAATCTATCCTCCTTTGCATTAAACTAATAGATCAATTTGTGGAGAAATGACATTTAATATATTGATCCTTCCCCATGCATAAACATGGTATATCTCTTATTTATTTAGATCACCTCTAATTTATTTTATAGTATTTTATAATTTTCAACATACTATTCCTGCACATATTTTTTAAAGTTTTTAAGTATTTCATTTTCTTTGGTGCAGTTGTAAATGGTAATGTTTTAAATTATGGTTTCTGCGTGGTCATTATAGTTAGTATATAGAAAAGTGATTGTTACTCTTGTTTGATTTATATTTTCATTATCTTTAAGGATAAAATATAACTTTGCATCTAATCAGAGGCCAGTTGCATATTTTTGTACCAGAGACTGAAACTATGCCCTTGTATATGCTAGACAATTGCCCTAACTATCCTTAGCTACATTCTCAAACATTTTAAAATTTTATTTTCAGACAGGGTCTCACCAAGTTGCCCAGGCTGCCTTTGAACTTGCGATTCTCCTGCCTATGGCTTTCTGGCAAAAAAGAAAGAAAGAAAAAAGTAAAAACTTTGTTGAAAGAGATAACATAAACCTTATACTATCAGTTGCTTTTAAGTGCACATTTCAGTAGTGTTAAATGTACTAATCTTGCAACGTAGTGATTTATATTTGTTTGCTGGCCTTGTATTCTGCATCCATGTTAAATTACTTGAGAGTTTAAGGAGGTTTTCTTTTTTTTTTTTTTTTTGTAGATTCTCTGGGGTTTTCTAGGTAGACAATTATGTGATGGGCAAAAGTTTTCATTTCCAATTTGTATAACTTTGTTTCTTTTTTCTTGCTTTTTGCAGTGGCTAGTCCTCCCAGCACTATGTTGCATGAAAGTGGTGAGAGTGTGCAGCTATTTCTATCTGTCTGGGGGAGGAGAAAACCTGATTGAGCTCTTTTTGATTGTCCAGATCTGGGGTCAGGAAACACAGGGTTTGGGTGATCTTTCTCTGCTGAGTGGAGAATGCAGGATGCTCTGCCTCATTTTTGTGCTGTTCTTGTAGACCAGGGATTTCAAACTAGCCTACCTCTTTCTTCCCACTCATTTCAGTTCTCTATTGCTGCCTTTTATGCCATCCATGTACAGAGTTTATAGTTCAGTTTAGTGAAATGGAGCAGGGAAAACTGCATCTATGATTCCTTGTTCAGGCCAGAGGTCTTTTAACTCAAGTTTTCAATTGGGTTACCCATGGAGTTTTTAGTTTGCCCTTTTACATACTATGGCAGCTTTGGGAGAAAAATTTTACATTTTAATGAAATTCAATTTATCATTTTAAAAATGGTTCTTCCTTTAGGCGCTTTATCTAAGAAATCATTGCTTACCATAAAGGATTACTTCCAGATATTTTACAACTTTAACACTTACATTTAGGTCTATGCTAAATTTTGATTTAAATTTTGTGTATGGTGAGAGGTGAGAGATGATATTCATTTTTTCTCAAAGATCTAGTGACTGAATTGTTTCCCTTCTGAATTATTTGAATCTATTACTTGATTCATTTATGGTTCCGCTTATTAATGTCTGTCCTCTGTATTAAGTCTTTAAGTAGCCTGTGTAACTCACCCTTTTTTTTTTCTTTTTTATTGTAAACAAATGGGATACATGTTGTTTCTCTGTTTGTACATTGAGTAAAGGCATACCATTTGTGTCATCATAAATTTACATAGGGTAATATTGTTTGCTACATTGTTATTTTCCCCTACTCCACCCCCCACCCCTCTTTTCCCTCTATACATTCCTTCCTTCCTCCATTTTAGCCACCCTCCCTAACCCTAACCTTAACACTAACCCTAACATTAACCCATCCCACCCCCCATTATGTGTCATCATCCGCTTATCAGCAAGATCATTCATTCTTTTGATTTTTGAGATTGGCTTATCTCACTTAGCATGATATTCTTCAATTTCAGCCATTTGCCTGCAAATGCCACTATTTTATCATTCTTTATGGCTGAGTAATATTCCATTGTATATATATACCACAGTTTCTTTATCCATTCATCAATTGAGTGGCATCTAGGTTGATTCCACATTCTGGCTATTGTGAATTGAGCAGCTAGGAACTTTGATGTGGCTGTATCTCTGTAGTTTACTGATTTTAAGTCCTTTAGGTATAGGCCAAGGTGTGGGATAGGTGGATCAAATGGTGGCTCCATTCCAAGCTTTCTGAGGAATCTCCATAATGCTTTCTAGAGTGGCTGCACTAATTTGCAACCCCACCAGCAAAGTATGAGTGAACTTTTTCCCCCAAATCTTCGCCAACACCTATTGTTGCTTGTGTTCTTGATAATTGCCATTCTAATTGGGGTGAGATGGAATCTTAGGGTAGTTTTGATTTGCATTTCTCTTATTGCTAGAGATGTTGAACATTTTTTCATATTTTTGTTGATTGCTTGTAGATATTCTTCTGTGAAGTGTCTGTTCATTCCAAGCTTTCTAAGGAATCTCCATACTGTTTTCCAGAGTGGTTGCACTAATTTGCAACCCCACCAGCAATGTATGAGTGTAACTTTTTCCCCAGATCCTCACCAACACCAATTATTGCTAATATTCTTGATAATCACCATTCTAATTGGGGTGAGATGGAATCTTAGGGTAGTTTTGATTTGCATTTCTCTTATTACTAGAGATGTTGAACATTTTTTCATATATCTGTTGATTGCTTGTAGATCTTCTTCTGGGAAGTGTCTGTTCATGTCCTTAGCCTATTTGTTGATTGGATTATTTGTATTCTTGGTGTAGAGCATTTTGAGTTCTTTATATATTCTGGACATTAGTGCTCTATCTGAATTATGAGTGGCAAAGATTTTTTCCCACTCTGTAGGCTCTCTCTTCACATTACTGATAGTTTCCATTGATGACAGAAAGCTTTTTAGTTTGAATGTATCCCAGTTGTTGATTCTTGCTTTTATTTCTTGTGCTATGGGAGTCCTATTAAGGAAGTGTGATCCTAAGCTGACGTGTTGAAGATTTGGACCTCCTTTTTCTTCTATAAGATGAAGGGTCTCTTGTATGATTCTGAGATCCTTGATCCATTGTGTATTGGTAACTCATCCTTTTTCAAAGTTGTTTGGCTCTTCAAGATCCTTTACGTTTCTCTATTAAATTTAGTAATTTTTACTCAATTTAAACATATAATTTTAGAAGTACTGACTGTTGTTGCCTTTAAATTATATATAGTAATCTATAAATTATTTTTAAATAATAGAAATAATATTAAATTTTATAATTTGAACATGGTGTATCTTACAGTTTATCTAGATCTTTTATTACTTCCATCAATATTTTATTGTTTTCTCTGTAAATATATTGCATGTATTTGGTTATTCCTAAATATTTCATATTTTTATGTTATTGTCCAGTGGTATTGTGGCTTTTACATTTTTATTTTTATATTATTTTGTTGCCAGTAAATAGAAATAAAAATTTATTTTTGTATATATAATGATGCATCTTGGTCTTTGTTAACTCTAACTTACCTGGTCTAGTATTTTTTTCTAGATTCCTAAGACTTTTCTATTTCTATAAGTATATTGTTTCAAATAAATACATATTTACTTCTTCCTTTCTAATCTGTATATTATTCAGTTTTTTCATCTTGCTTTATTGAACTGGCTTGAATATTCAGTAAAATATTGAATGGGAGAAGTGAGAACCTTGTCCTGGATTATAGAAGAAGGAATTAAGGCACAAGATTTAGTAGTACATTTCCAGTAGATTTTCATTGCCACCCATTTTCACATTGGGGACATTTCTTTCTACTTAAATTTACTGGGATGTTTTATCACTCATAGTTACTGTAGTTTTAAAATGTTTATTCTACATCTGCTATGATTTGAATAAGTGTCCCCTAAAGATTCACGTATTATTAAAGGTTTGGTCTCCAGGGTGACACTATTGGGAGATAGTGAAACCCTCAAGAAGTAGGAACTAGAAGGAGGTCTTTATATCAGTGGAGATGTGCCTTTAAAGGAGATAGTTGGTTGAACCAAACCCTCATCTTTCTCTTTTGCTCCCTGACCTTGCGGTGAGTGGTTTTACTCCACCAGGCACCCCCATCATGGTGGGGCCTCACACCAAGCAGGCCCACATCAATGAGGCCAACAGATCATGGACTGGAATTTTGAAGACTGTGATAAAAAAACAGACATTTTTTAATTGATGAATTGATAGTGATGGAGAGTTAAAACAGCATATTTTGAGATAATAATTTTTTGATCTTTATTCTAATATGGTGAATTACAATAATTCATCTTTCAACTAGCATTTCTGGGACCAAGTATTCTGCATCCTAATGTATTATCAATTTTATATATTGCTTGTTTTGAACTGCTACTATTATTCATAGCTTTTATTTCTATTTCCATGACACTTCAGTCATACTTTTTTAAAATATCTTTGTGAACTCATGATACATCCAGTCTCATAAAATAATTTGCAAAATCTTCCCTCCTGTTTAATTTTCTGAAAGCATTTATGTATGATTGGTAATTTTTTTAAAAAAATATTTGACAGAATTTATAAGTGAAGTCTTCTGGGTCTGGAGTTTTGTTCATGGGAAATTTTTTATTAAAAAGTCAATTTTTAAAATGCATATGTGATGGCCCAAGTAGTTTAATTCTTCTTGTGTTATTTACATATAATATCTTTAAGGAGATTTTCATTTGACCTAAGTTATTTAATTCATTAGCAAAATTTTTTATAATATTTAATTATTACCCTTTCAATATGTATTCAGTTACACTCAATATTTTTAGGATATATATTGATGTCTCTTCTCTCATTTTTGTTATTCCCTTGTTCCCTTTATGAGTACAAATAAAGGTTCATAGGTTTTATAAATATTTTTGAAGATTTAGGTTTTGATTGCACTGATCTTCTATAGTTCTCCTTTTTCCCCCATCAGATTGGCTTAACTCTTATAAGAACCTGCTATTTACTTTGAATTAATTTGCTTTTTTTCTAATTATTTTTCTTTTTTATTGTATTTACATCTGTAGATATCCTTTTGACTTGCTTTAGCTGCACCTCACAAATTTCTGTATGCTGTGTTTTCATAGTCATTTTCAAAAAAGTTTTAAGATTTACATTTTTATTTTTCTTTGACCAATTGTCATTTAGAGGAGCATTGTTTATTTTCCCCATATTCTGGAATTTCCCTAATATGTTTCTGTTTTAAATGTTTTCCTCTGTATAATTTTCTTGGGTTCAAAGAACATATTCTGCATCATTTCAGTTCTTTAAAGTTCATTGAGATTGGCTTTCTGACCCATAATATAGTTTATGTTGTCAAATGTTTCAGGAGCTTTTGAAAAGAATATGCATTTTAATTACATTGGCTGGAGTGTTCTGTGTCGGGTAATTAAACTAAGACATGTTGGTTGTCAACACTTTCAAATCATCCTGAAAGAGAAAGGTTAAAATCTTTTGCTATATTTGAGAATTCTCCTATTTTTTTTTCCTTTTATATCAAGCAATTTTTGATTCCTGTTTTTGGAAACTTTCTTATTGTACCAACAGACAGTATAGTTTTATTTTCTCAGTCAATTGATGTTGTCATTATGAAAATTACCCCTTTCTCCCTAGTAATACTTGGGTCTAGGAGTCTCATTGATCTGCTATTGGTATAGTATCCCAGCTCTTCTTCCTTAATATTTGCATCATATACCATTTTCATCCTTTTATTCTATACCCTTATTAGATTTGAAGTGCAATTCTTATATGTATGCTATAAGATTAGGTCTTGCTGTTAATTGGACCTAAAAATATCTGCCTTCTTATTGAATTATTTTGAGCATTTACATTTGATGTAAATATTGACATGTCTAGGTTCCAAGATATCATATATTTTGTTTGTCACATCCTGTTTTACTTTTTATCTCTCCTTTAAAAATTATTTGTGTAAATTTTTTGCATTTTTTCTATTATTAGATTTTGATATCTCTTTGCAAGTTTTTTTTTTGTGGTTACTCTCCAATTTATATCATTTGCCTTCAACTTAACACCATTCATCTTCAAATGTGATATCAATTAATGTATATTGTAAGAATCACATAAATAGGGGCTGGGGATGTAGCTCAGTGATAGAATGCTTGCCTATCTCATGTATGAGGTGCTGGATTGGACTCTCAGCACTGTATAATATAAATTAATTGAATAAAGTTTCATCAACAACTAAAATTTTTCAAAAAATCACATGGCAATATATTTGTTTCCTCCTTTCATTGTTTGTGTATTTTCATGCATTTAGACATCTCATTTATGTATATATTAGAAACACATCCAGCAGACTCTGCCGAGGTCTGATCGGTTGTTGGGTGAGAAGTGGGCAGGGCCTGGTGAAGGGGTTTCTTCTCCTGAAGGGGTGTGAAAACAGAAGGACTAGATATGTCATCCCTGGTCAGAAAAGTGATCAGCACCACAAAATCCCCAGGGGTCATTGGTCAAACAGTGTTTGTGGACAGGACCATTTACATCTCTGTACAGGTAGTCATGGACCCTTCTAGTGAACAGCTTGTGACAAGAGGGGTAGCAGCAGAAACTAAACAAGCTCTTACAAACATGGGTGAAATTCTGAAAGCTGCAGGCTGTGACTTCACTAATGTGGGCAAAGCAACTGTTTTGCAGGCTGACATGAATGACTTCAACACTGTCAATAAAATCTAAAAAGAGTGTTTCAAGAGTAAGTTTCTTGTTGGAGCTGCTTACCAGTTTGCTGCTTTATCCAAAGGAGCAGATATTGAGATTAAGCAGTAGCTATCTAAGCTTCTCTCACAACAGCAGGTCTATAACTGGGCTGCGTTATTCCTATCACATCTATAAACTAACATATTCATTTTTATAATTGATGTTGAATGTACGTGTGACTAAAATATCTGCAATTATCCTGGAAATACCATATCATAGATGGATTTGACATCAATTGAATATTAGATAATGAATCCAGTTACTGATGCAATAAATTACATGTATGTACACTCATTCATGAATTTGGGAGATGGGATGCTCATTACATAGTCATGCATGTAAACTGAAGTACAGGAAAAACAACAGGATAGATGAGTTATTGTTCCTGAAAAATAATAAAGAACAAGCCTAATCCAATTAAATCATATTAATTTAATTATGTGAAATATTTAGTTCTCGTGTTAGATATATGATTCTGCTTTTACTTGAGTAAAATATTCAATCTCAAATGGTACATGTCAAGAAAAAGAAAGTCGGCCAAAATTTTATGTAGACAATATTTACATGCAGATTTCCCTAAAAAAAAAAAAAAAAAAAAAGGAAAGAAATTCTTTGGCACTCTTGTTATTTTTAATTAAATAGTAAATTATTTTGTCAAGAATTTGTAAAACATAAGACAAGGTTATTTTATATTAACATATGTATTTACTATTCTTCTTGATGCTCTTTTATGTTTGTGTCCTTTTTTATATTTGGGTATGTGTTTTTATTCCTCTGTAGGGGAATTTACATTGATTTTTGAAGAGATAAGATTAGTTGTGTTGTGAAATATTCCTCTTCTAAATTTGTTTTAAAATTTTTATTTTTTCTCATTTCTCCATTGAATATTTTGGAACTGGGATGATCTAGCAGACATGGGGCCATAACCAAGTAGTGAATTGTGTAAAAATGCCATTTTTGCCCAAGTTACTCGTAATCTGTGTAAGTTCATTATAGGTCTTATTTTTTATTTATTTTAATTCTTAAAATTTAGTTTAATTTTTATGTTTTTATTAGTGAATTTTAGCTATCCATAAAAGTTAAGTTCATTTTGACATAATCATACTTGCATGGATATAACTTGCTCCATTCAGCCCCATTACGTTCTCCCCTCTTTCCTGTCTCCCTCTTCCCCATTTCCCCTCCCCTACTTCACTTGGTATTTCCCCCATCTATTTCTTTTATAAATTTGTGCTTTATAGGTGTATATAAAGGTGGGATTCACTGTGGTAGACTCACACATGCACAGAGCATAATCTGGTCAACCTAACTTTTCAGTTCCTCCCCTTTACCATCCCTCCCTGCTCCCCCTCAAACCACCTCTTCCACTGTACTGACCTCCCTTCCATTTTCATGGTGTATGTTTTTTTCTTTATTTTTCTCTAGCTTCTGCATATGAGAGAAAGCATTTAACACTTGACTTTCTGAGTCTGAATTATTTCACTTAGCATGATATTCTTTGGTTCCATGAATGTACCAGTAAATCCATCATTTCATTCTTCTTTATGGCTAAGTATATATAACACACTAATCGTTCATCTGTTGATAAGCACCTGGGTTGGTTTTATAACTTACCTATTGTGAATTGAGCTGCTATAAACACTGAAGTGCTTGTGTCACTACAGTATGCTGATTGTAGTTCTTTTGGATAAACCCCATGGAATGGATAGCTAGGTCATGGTTCCTATTCTTAGTCATTTGGGGGATATCCATATGGCTTTCCAAATTAGTCGTATTAATTTGTAGTCCCACCAGAAATAAAATGGTACCTCTTTTCCCAAATCCTCACCAGCATTTATTATTTATAATTTTGATAATTACATTCTAACTGGAATGTAATGAAATCTCAATGTAGTTTTGATTTGCATTTCCCTGATTTCCAGGGAATGTTGAACATTTTTTCAAATATGTGTTTGCCATTTGTATTTATTCTTTGAAAAAAAAGTGTCTGTTTAGTTCTTTTGCCCATTTATTAACTGGGTAATAAATTTGGGGGGGGATAAGTTTTTTGAGTTCTTTATATATATTCTGGATATTAATCCCCTGTCACAGTAGCCAGACAAGATTTTCTCCCATTTTGTAGGCTCTGTCTTCACACTCTTAATTGTTTTGTTTGCTGTGTAGAAACTTTTAAATGTAATGCCACTGCACTTATTGATTCTTGATTTTCTTCCTTCAGCTTTAGGGAAACTTGTTAAGTCTTGTTAAGGAACTGTATGCCTGCACCAATTTGTTGAAATACCAACACTATGTTTTCTTCTAGCAGTTGAAGAGTTTCTGTTCTAATTCTATTGTGGCTTAGGTATAAGGTGTCCCCAAAAATTTCAGGTATGAGATGGTGCAAGAATTTTCAGAGGTAAAATGATCAGCTTATAAGAAGTGTAACCCAATCAGAGAATTAGTCTGTTGATGGATTACCTGGGCAGTAACTGTAGGCAGAGAGGGTGCAGCTGGAGGAAGTATATCACTGGGGGTATGCCTTTGGGGCTTATATTTTAAACTTGGGAGCAGAGCTCTATCTCTACTTCCTGGTTGCCATTTTCTGAGCTTCTTTCTTCTGACACACACTTCTGACTTGATGTTCTGCTTCAAATAAGGCCCAAAGCTTTGGAGATGACAAGTCATGAATTGCATCTCTTAAACCAGGAGCTACCAATACTTTTCCTCCTTTGAGTTATTCTTGTTAGGTTGTTTTGGTCATAACAGTGCAAAGATTGACTGAAACAAATCCACATGTCTTTGATCACTTTGAGTTAACTTTTGTGTGGGGTGAGAGATAGGAGTCAAGTTTCATTCTTCTGCAAACCGATATCCAGTTTTAGTAGCACCATTTGTTTAGGTCACCTTTTCTCCAACATATACTTTTGGCAACTTAATGAACTATCAAATGACTGTGTCTATGTGAGTTTATCTCTGGGTATTTCATTCTATGCCATTGGTCTCCATGCATGTTTGTTTTGGGGTCAATATCATGCCATTTGTGTTCCTTCAGCTCAGTAGTATAATTTGAGATTAGGTGTTGGGATGCCTCCAGCATCATTCTTCTTGCTCAGAAATTCGTTTGCTTTTCTGGGTCTTTTATTCTCCCAAAGAAATTTTAGGACTGTTTTTTTTTTCTAATTCTGTGAAGAATATCATTGGTATATTAATGGGAATTTCATTGAATCTACATAATGCTTTAGCGATCATTAATTAACTGGTGATAATTGATTTTGACAACATTAATTCTGCTTATCCAAGAACATGGGAGGTCTTTTCCTCTTCTAAGAGCTTCAGTTTCTTTCTTAAGTGTTCTATAGTTCTAATTATAGAGGTCTTTCTCTTCCTTGGTTAGATTTATTCTTAAGTATTCAATTTTATTTTGTGATATCATTGTGAATGGGATAATGTTCCCAATTTATTTCTCAGAAGAGTCATTATTGGAGTACAGGAAAGCTATCATTTTTTTATATTGATATTGTATCTTGCTACCTTACTTCAATTTATCAGCTCTAGAAATATTCTGTTGTTATCTTTTGGTCTTCTTAGATGTAGGATGATGTCATCAATAATCAGAAATAATTTGAATTTTCTTTTCCTATTTATATCCCCTTAATTTTCTTCTATTGCTTGATTGCTCTGGATAAACTTTGAAGAACTATGTTGAATGAGAGTTGCAAGAGTGGACATCTTTGTCTTGTTTCTTATTTAGAGGAAATAGTTTCAGTTTTTCTCCATTTACTATGATGTAGGCTTTGAGTTTATCATACACAGGAATCTTGGTTAGAGCCTGTTATCTTTCAGACTTTTGTGTATATTATTCTAAGACCTGACTTTCAGGGTTTGGAGTGAGAAATCAATACAAATTCTAGCTGACTTACTTCTAAATGTGACTTCTTGTTTTTCACTTGCAGCTTTTATAACCTATCTTTGTTTTGTTTATGGGGCATTTTAATTATAATGTGTCTTATAGGGAATCTTTTTTGATATCTCTTTGGAGTTCTCAGTACATCTTTTATTTGGATTTCTGTCTCATTCTTAAGATTTGGAAATTTTCTGATATTATTTTACTTAAAAGTTTGTGCATTTCTTTAGTTTGTATTTCAGTGCCTTCATGTATATCAACGATTCTTATCTTTGGTCTCTTAACATTATCCAAGCTTTCTTGAATATTCTTATCATTATCTTTTAACATATTTTCTTTATATTGGACTTTGTTTTCAAGTTTATATACTTCATTTTTGAAGTCAGCAAGTATGTCTTCCCTGTGATTTAATCTAGTGTGATGCTTTCAATTGAATTCTTAATTTGGTTTAATAAGTCATATCCAGGATTTGTGTTTTTTTTTTCAGAATATCTGTCTCTTTCTTGAAATGTTCTTTTATTTCCTGTATACTTATTCTTTTGTTCATTCCTTAGATATTTAAGTTCGTTGAACATTTTTATTATCAGCTTTTCAAATTATTTTTCTGTCATTTTCTCTATTGTCAGTCCATGGGGTCAGTTGTGTTGTGAGCTATTTGGAATATCTTGTTTCCTAGATTTTCCATATTGTTACTATTTCTACCTGTTTTCTGGGATAATTTTTTCTTCTACTTTTTTTGTGAGGAATTAGTGAATTGTTTTCACTTTACTGTGTGTTCTGGGTTGGGCAAATACTGCAATGTCAATATTTCCACTCAATTTTTGAACTTGCTCCTATGCCCAGTGTCATACCAAATTGAGAAGAGACATTAATCCCCCATAATTACAATCACTTTATAACAATTCCTTATATTAATAATCTTTAAGGAGAACTTATTGAGAGTGCTCTTCAGTTACCTACTCATCGGTTTTTCTTGGCCAGATTTTTGCAGTAGGGTGTTTTCTTTCTAGTTATTATGCAATTTGTTTTGTCTCAGGTATGACAAAAGTGGTCAAGATTGTTTGGGGAATCTGGATGCAGAGTTTCACTGCAGAGTTTTCATTCCCTTCTTGGATGGATGACTTTGATACCCCTGCTCTTTCTGAAAGTTTCAAACTATGTGCAGGGGCAGGAGAATAAAATTCATCAGTCTATCCTGCAGCCCTACCTCAGCATGGAAGAGATGACTCAGGGTTTCAGCAGTGTTTGTCTGAATATAATTGGTCTACTTCCCTGCCCCCACCTATGACAGCAAGACTCCTAATCTCAGAGCTAAGATTGACTGTTTCAAGCGAAAGAGCATTTTTGCTTTCCTCAGTTTGTAGACTCAATTTTCTGGTGATGAATTGTGTTTTGATTCCTTCTTGGAAAACTGCTATGATAGAATGGCTTCCTCTGAACCACTTATTCCATTCTCCAAAAGGATAGACCTGTTGTGAAGCTGTATTCCTGTCATTAAATATCCAAACAGTAGAGCAAGTGGGAAGTGCATCAACCCCTGTAGACCCAGTGATTTAGGGGGTTGAAGTTACAAGTTTAAGAAAAACCTGTGAAACTCAGCCAGAACCTCTAATACCAGGTACTTGGGAGACTGAGGCAGGAGAATTATAGTATTACAGGCAACCCTGGGCAATTTAGTGAGACCCTTTCTCAAAATAAAATTTAACACAGGATGGTGATGTAGTTGAGTGATAGTTTACCACATTCCCTGCTTTCATTTCAGGATGCCTGGTATTCTCCCTACAGATCTACTAGTACTTATGCATCTGAGGAACCTGAACATCCTGAACATAAGAAAAGGAGGCTAGAGATGCATCCAAATCTGTAGGTCTTATTAAAATGTTCTATTAGAAAGATTTTTGAAGTCAAATAGTAATCTCATCACAAGTATAACTCTTACACAGTATGTGTATCAGATGCTAAATAAATGTGCTAGAGTTAAGCTTCTGGGGAAGAGATTATTGTTTGCTGTGTCCCCATAATGAGAAAACTTGATTTCTTCCTTGGTCATTGACTACTTTTAGAAACAGTCTTTGCCTTCAGCACCCATTTAATTTTGCCATTTTAAATTAGAACCTCAGAAGCAGAAGCAAAAGTATACTCTAGCTTTGAGAAACCACAATCAAGGCCCTTGCCCTGATTTCTTACTCCCTCTGCACCCTGACACACCCTGGTGCTCTCTCCCATGTGTCCCTGCATAGTGTGTGGGTCCCCTTCCTTCTAGAAACTCCTTTCAATGCGGTCATCTCCTGCACTCTCGGTCTCACCAAATCTGAATTATCATAAAACAGTATTTTATTTCATTTTTAAGTTTATTTTTTTAAACCAACAAGGGCCATGAGTTTGGCCTGGTGCTGGCTCCTCTTCCTTGCCTTTCTGCAGCCATATGGTCCTAGTGAGTAAGCAGGCCTTATGTATGACTGCCCATAGTGCATTTTTTGTTTTATACTTGCAGAGAATGTGGACCCTATTTAGAGTTTAATGTTATTTAGCAATCCATTCAGATGTCTAAGATGATTCTATTTTGGGGGGCCCCAGAAATACCATTGTCTCTCACTTCCCTGGTGACCACCTACTCTGTGCTGCCCCTGAAGTCCCATTATCCTTCACCCCAAGTGCAGGCAGCAGGCCTACGCCTCAGCTGTGGTAAAAGGCACCACATCAAATCAGAGACCATCTCAAGGTTGAAACAAGGAGAAGATCCCTGGTTATCACAGGAATAACCAAGTAGGGCCAGTGGGTGAGTTGTCAGCAATTACAGGATACTCCAGGGGAAAGGACAAGTTCCTTAGGAGCCCAAGGTTTACCAAAAAGCACTTGAATGGAGGGGGAAAACAGCACAGAATGATGATTTTCTTTTTAAAAAATCAACAAATACGATCTGGGCTTGTGACTCAGTGGAACAGTGCTTGCCTAGCATGTGTGACGCACTAGGTTCGATTCTCAGCATCACATAAAAATAAATAAATAAATGAAATAACGGTCCATTGATAACTAAAAACTTTTAAAACACCTACAAATACATAAATAGAAGCATATATATTTGCTTCTATTATATATATTATATATATATATATATATATATATATACACACACACACACATATACTACCAAAGACCATAAAATCTACTCAAATTGATAGTTTAAGTAGGGTAAAAAAAGGGAATCATAAAACTTCTATTGTTTGTAGTATGAAATTACTAGAAACATAGTTAAGGGAATGTCACAAATTATAAAGATAATTGGCAGAAAGGCAATCTACTTACTAGAAGGAGAATATGCTTATTGAATGCTTGTGTTTCCAATAGAGTCAAAAAATGGGTAATACAGTAGGATGAAGTTCAGACAAAATGTAATCTTCCCATCAGGAAGTATAAACTATTAAGTTGTAAATACACTGGATTAAAAAAAAAACAGCATTTCTATATATATTATTCCAAGCACACCAAATAACTAATGTTGAAATTTGCAACCAATGATGCAGTCAACAAAAACAATTCCAAAATCAATTAGAGTTCAATTTAAGGAATAAAACTGGTAAGAAAAAAAAATCACTTTAATAAGCTGAACAGCAAGGTTTAAAATAAAGGCATGAACATTTAAAAGTCTATGGTCTAATAAAATATCAGGATCCATAAAACAAAAACATAGGGCAGAAGAAGGGATTGCATACCAAAAGGGGAGGACTGCAATGTTCTTCTGTGATTTAATAATGAATCTAGAGGACAGAAAAGGTGAGGCAAAATGAGAAACAAATACAACACGAATAAAAACAAGGAAAAGTAAACCTCCTTTCATGTTCCATGTTCCTTTCATGTTTCACTTTTTTCAGTGAAAAAAGTGAAAGCATGTTAGGTCAGAAGAAAACCTCAATAAATTTTACAAGTCAGTGGTATTGCCTACAATAATCTGTAACTACAGTTTGATAAAACTAAAAATTAGTGAAAAAATGGGGAAACAGAAAATCCCTTTTCATCAAGATACTGAAAAAAATAACATCTCTTGAGCAATTTGTAAGAAAAAGGAAATAAGATTAAAATGCAGAAATCCAATAAATACAAAAGATGTATCATATGAATGTTAGAACTGTAGGATATATAAAATGATGATTAGAGGAAATTATAGATTGTCTTTATAAAAAGGATAAAAGTAAAATGACAATGACCTGAAGAGTAGAAGAAGTAATAAAGATAAAAATAGAAATTAATCAACTATATTATTGAGAAATGGGATAACTCCAAACGACCAAACGAACATACAAAACAAAATGAGAAATCACATGAAATGTTTCTTAAGATAGGAAAAAATGAAATGGACACATTTTTTAAATTTTTTTTTAACTGATCTATCCAAGTCAAAAGAAAGGTGCACTCAGATAAGAACTCACACTGGGTGCATTCTCCCCACAATACACTGAAACTCACAGTTACTCATAAATACAAGGGAAATGGGTAATAAGTATTCATAAAATTCTAAATGCATGCAGGTAACCTATAAAAACTTCATTGAGAGAGCTTAACTACAACAAAAGAAATGAAAAACTAAAAACTCAAGTGAAATACAATGCATGCATGCATATGAATCAGAAGTCTCATTATGATTTTTTTATCTCAATTTTACCCAAGTAATATAGATTTAATGGTTTTTCCAAACACAATGTCCCTCTTGGAGAACAAGGAGTTGGGAGGACTTGCTGTACCACAGAGGTTCTCCATCGTCATTCCTTGGGGCAACATGGGAACTGCTAGGTTCATCTAGTAGAGAAGTCAGGATGCTTCTCAACAACCTACCTGACACAGGACAACTCCCAACAGGGAACTACACAGTTCAGAATGTCAGCATTTCTGGTGCTGAGAAATGCTGTGCTAGCAGCTCTCAGGACATTTTATAAAAGTCTGGTAATAAGACATGGTATTCAACTGGGAAAATTAATGGTTAGGTCAATGAAACAGAATAAAGTCCAAGAACAAAGACGTGCTTTTCAGATGTTGAATTATAGGTGGTGCTTCAGAGTAGGACGGGTTCCAGGTCTCATGCCATATCCCAAATCACATTCTGTTTGGTTAAAGACCGGCTTGCCAAGGAGAAAAAAAAGAGAGAGAGAGAGAGAGAGAGAGAGAGAGAGAGAGAAAAGAAACTCACGTGGAAGATGACATTGATGTTAGGTGGGGGGAGGGGAAACTTTCTACTATAAAGAAAGAGATCATGAATTTGAAAGTGAAAAGACCAGCCAGAGACTGCCAGCACCACCACCACCACCACCACCACTACCACCATGGTCGGGTGTAGAATTCGGAATCCCAGTGTCTGGTTAACAAGGAAGCCAAGTTTGAATGTGCCACCTTTCCTCAGAAAACTGTGGATGCTTGTGGAGAAAACCCACACCAAGTTCATCACTTGGAGCCAGAATGACCAAAACATTCTGGTATTGGATGAACGAAGATTTGCAAAAGAAATTCTTCCCCAATACTTCAAGCACAGTAACATGGCAAGCTTTGTGAGGCAAATGAATATGTATGGTGTCTGTAAAGTAGTACATATTGACTCTGGAATAGTAAGGCAGGAAAGAGTTGGTCCTGTTGAATTTCAGCATCCTTACTTCAAATAAGGCCAGGATGAATTGTTGGACAAGATTAAAAGGAATGTTTCGTCTTCAAAACCAGAAGATAATAAAATTCGGCAGGAAGATTTAACAAAAAATATGAGTGCTCAGAAGGTTCAAATAAAACAGGAAATGTTTGAGTTCAGTCTTTCAGAATAAAAAGTGAGAATGAGTCCCTATGGATGGAGGTGTCTGAATTAAGAGCAAAGCAAGCACAGCAACAAATTATTCAATAGATTGTCCAATTTGTTGTTACGTTCATTCAGAATTACCAACTTGTGAGTTTAAAATGTAAAAGACCTCTACTTCTAAACAATAATGGAGCTCAAAAGAAGAATTTATTTAAGCACATAGTCAAAGAACCAACTGAAAATCATCATCACAAAGTTACACACATAGGACTGAAGTTTTAAAGCCAAGATAGTAGATTTCAGATGATATCATCATTTATGCCGTTACTGATGTTAATGCAGAAGAAGAAAATTTCCCAGTTATTCCAGAAGCTAATGAGGATGTTATGTCTGGTCCCTCCTACTGTAGCCAGTACCCCAATATTGTCATTGTTGAAGATGAGTATGCACCTGTCATTCAGAATGGAGTTCACAGTTAACCAGCCAGAGAATCCCTAAGTTCAGGCATTGATGGCATCAACCCTATCATGTCTAGTGCCGTCCACCTAAACAGTTCATCCAGTCTGCCCACAGAAGATCCTGTGACCATGATGGGTTCAATTTTGAATGATAATATTAATCTTTAGGGAAAGATTGAACTGTTGGATTATGTTGAGAGTATTGACTGCAGTTTAGAGGACTTCCAAGCTATGCTGTCAGGTAGAGAGTTTACCACTGACCTAGATCTCCTGGTTGATCTTTTCACTAATTAGTTCTGGGCAGATAAATCCCACAGATGACATCAATAATACAAAATCTGAGAATAAAGGATTAGAAACTACCAAGAACAATGTAGTTCAACCAGTTTCAGGAGAAGGAAGAAAATCTAAGTCTAAACCACATAAGCAACTTATCCAGTACACTGCCTTCCCACTTCTTGCATTCCTTGATGGAAATCCTGCTTCTGCTGTTGAAAGTGGGAGTACAACAGCATCATCAGAACTTATGTCCTCTGTAGATAAACCCATGAAGTTGATGAACTTCTGGATAGCAGCCTGGAGCAAGAACCAACCCAAAGTAAGCTTGTTCACCTGGAGTCATTGACTGAAGCTGAAGTTAGTGAAGTTACACTGTTTTATTTTTATGAACTTTCTCCTGCACCTCTTGATAGTGACGTGCCACTTTTAGATAGTTAAACTCCTAACAAGTGAACTCAACATGTATATATTCATCAAAATAATGAGCTAATTATTTTAAAGTATCATTTAGTACTTTTCTTTTGTAAACTGCTTTATTTTGTTTAATCAGATACTGTGGCATAACAGCACCTTTTGCTTTTCTCACTAACCATACATTCTTGTAAAGTTTTCGAATGTTACTCAGCTGCCTAGAGATACACAAAATTCTGTGCACATTATTGGCATATCTTTAAGTTGGACTCAAATGACCATTTTTCTCCAATTGTAGCAATTTGGATTCCATTTTTACAAATGACCATTTACTCCAGTTACTTTTGTTTTACTTGTTTGATGGTGTCTGTCTGCATTTGAGTGTAAGTCTCTAGAACTTATGATAGAACTTCTAAAGCTTTCTCTGTTCCAATTATTACTATTAAATGTTTTTCATTTGGCTTATTTTTAAAACAGGAAGCATAAAGTGACTGTATCTTGTAAAACTTCACTTGTCTCTCTTGGTTCAAAGAAGTTCATTTATGTTTGGAGCTCACATTCAACAGGAAGGGAAAAGTGTACACAAATGCTCACTGTCTGGTATGGTTCCAACTCCATATATGTAGCAAGAATCATATGATTATTTCAATAGTTGAAGAAAAAGCATTTGAAAAATACAGCACCCCTTCATGCTCAAAACACTAGAAAAAATAGGACTAGTAGGAACGTACCTCAACCCTCTAAAGGCTATCTATGCTAAGCCCATGGCCAACATCATTCTAAATGGAAAAAATCTGAAAGCATTCCCTCTAAAAACTGGAACAAGGCAGGGATGCCCTCTTTCACCATTTCTATTCAAGATCATACTGGAAACTCTAGCCAGAGCAATTAGACACACCAAAGAAATTAAAGGGATATGAATAGGAAAAGAAGAACTGAAACTATCAGTATTTGCCAATGACATAATTCTATATTTAGAAGATCCAAAAACATCACCAGGGAACTTCTAGAACTCATACATAAATTTATCAAAGTAGCAGGATAAAAATTCAACACACATAAATCTAATGCATTTCTATTCATAAGTGATGAATCCTCTGAAAGAGAAATTAGGAAAACTACTCCATTCATAACAGACTCAAAAAAAGATACTTGGGAATTGATCTAACAAAAGAGGTGAAAGAACTCTACAATGAAAACTATAGAAAACCAAAGAGAGAAATTAAAGAAAACCTTAGAAAAGTGAAAGATCTCCCAAGTTCTTGTATAGGCAAGATTAATATTATCAAAATGACCATAATACCAAAGGCACTATAATGATTCAATGCAATTCCAATTAAAACCCCAATGATGTAGCTCACAGAAATGGAGAAAACAATCATAAAATTCATCTGGAAGAATAAGAGGCCCAGAATAGTCAAAGCAATACTTAGCAGTAAAAGCAAAGCAAGAGAAACTTTAACTATACTACAGAGCAATATTTACAAAAACAGCATGGAATTGGCACCAAAATAGAGAGATAGACCAATGGTACAGAATAGAGGACACAGAGATAAACCCACATTAATACAGTTATCTCATACCAGACAAAGGTGCCAAAAACATACAATGAAGAAAAGATAGCCTCTTCAACAAATGGTGCTGGGAAAACTGGAAATTAATATACACCAAGATGAAATTAAACCCCTATCACTCACCCTGTACAAAACTCAACTCAAAAGGGATCAAGGACGTAGGAATTAGACCAGAGACCCTGCACCAAATAGAAGAAAAAGTAAACCCAACTCTTCATCATGTCAGCTTGGGACCAGACTTCCTTAACAAGACTTCCAAAGCACCAGAAATAAAAATAAGACTCAATAATTGGGACAGATTCAAACTAAAAAGCTTTCTCTCAGCAAAGGAAACAATTAACCATGTGAAGAGAGAGTCAACCAGAGTGGGAGAAAATCTTTGCCATACGCACTTCAGATAGAGCACTAATATCCAAAATTTATAAAGAACTCAAAAACCTTTAAACCAAGAATACAAATAACCTAATCAATAAATGGACTAAAGAAATGAGCAGACACTTCACAAGAGAAGATCTATAAGCAATCAACAGATATATGAAAAATTGTTCAACATCTCTAGTAATAAGAGAAATGAAAATCAAAACTACCCTAAGATTCCATCTCACCCCAATTAGAATGTCTCATCAGGAATACTAGCAACAATACATGTTGGCGAGGATGTGGGGAAACGTACACTCATACATTGCAAATTGTGGGGTTGCAAATTGGTGCAGCTACTCTGGAAAGCAGTATGGAGATTCCTTAGAAAACTTGGAATGGAACCTCCTTTTGACCCAGCTATCTCACTCCTTGGTCTTTACCCAGAGGACTTAAAATCAGCATAGTACAATCATGCAGCCACATCAATGTTTATAGCAGCTCAATTCAAAATAGCTAGATTGTGGAACCAACCTAGATGCCTATTAATAGACGAATAGTTAAAGAAACTGTTGTATATATGCACAATGAAATATTATTCAGTCATGAAGAAGATTAAAATTATGACAAATGCAGGTAAATAAATGGAGCTGGAGAATAACATGCTAAGTGAGATAAGCCAATCACAAAAAACCAAAGGCTGAATGCTTTCTCTGATAAGTGGACGATGATACATAACAGGGAAGGAGTGGGTAAGGGAAGAATGGAGGAGGGTTGAATTTTGTCGTGGGAAATGAGAGTTGTGGAGGGGGCAGGGGGAAGGAAAGATAATGGAATGAGACAAACATCATTACCCTTTGTACATGTATGATTACACAAATGGTGTGACTCTACTTTGTGTACAACAAGAGAAATGAAAATAGTACCCTACTTGTGTTTATAATGAATCTAAAAAACAACAACAACAACAAAAGCCAGAAACGGGTGAAAATATTTTCAGGTGGGAAAGAGTTGAAATGTGAAATATAATACTTTCAACATGTACAGCCCACAAATGGCCATCATTGCTAACAGAATGAACTGAGTTATTAGGTCTCACTTTAGTGTGACTGTCCATGATCACTCCCCTTAAAATGCATGTGTATGAAAATATACACTCAGGGGCTGTCTGTGAAAGACTGACTGCAGAGTTAGCTGGCACTGTGACTTGGGAAGCAGTTTATTATTATTCTGGCTGTCAGATGTGCATGCTCCCAGTGACTCAACAACTCCACTCCCAAGCTCTAGAAACACTCTCATCTATGTTCATATTGAAGATTATATATGGTGGTATCATTTGTAAGGCCAAAATTATGTAAATAAAAAAATAAATTGTAGTACAGTCAAAGAGTGGTCTGTCTAACAAAGTGCTTAATGCAAATTTCTCAACTTTGACATTGGCATTTGAACTGGATAATCCTTTCTTATAGGGGGGATGTCTTGTGTATTGGAGGATGTATCAGCATCTCCAACTTCTCAGGTAAAGAGCAGCAGCATCTCCACATTGAGACAATTGAAAACATCTCTAGATTTTTCCAAATGTCTCTGGGGAGGCAAAGTCACCTCTGGTTGAGAACCTCAGACACTGAGTGAAAAAGCAACCATAGAAATCTATAAATTGGAATGAAACCAAACTAATAATGCATAGAAGCAATAAAGATTTTAAAATAAAAATTTCCTTTGGCCAACATGTCACAGTTGTTGTACACATGCACACATGTTTGCATATGTTTGATGTGTATATGTGTATACATATACCCTCCCAGGACAGGCACATTTAAAATCAAGGGAATTATGAGCTCCACATCTGGATGGAGGCTCATCTGGGTTGGGAGGGAATGCAGGAGGAGAAATAGGTGGAGTGTATCCAAACAGAATTAGTGTTCTCTTCATGACTTTGGTGGATGGTGGTTTTCAAACTTTGCTTTGCTTGGTGGTTCTTATGGTGGTCTTGTCTCAAATAATGTGATCACTCTCGAGACTCAACTTGAAACGTATTTATCTATGCTGGCCTCACACCTGGCCAGGCTGGGATAGAGGGTCTTGGCCTATGTCAAACTTTTCATTCCTGATCTCATCATAGCTTGGTGTTCGTGTTTGCAAAAGGTAAGTACTAATGTGCAAATATTTATGAAACTTCTGCTTCTGCCACATTTGCCAGTATCCCCTTCACCAAAGGATGCTATTTTAGTTGGCCCTTTTTTTGCCACTGTAAACAAAATACTTGACAAGAACAATTAGAGGAGGAAAAGTTTATTTTGAGACTCATGGTTTCAGAGATCTCAGACTATAAATGGCTGACTTTGTTGCTGTAAACCCAAGGTGAGGCAGAACATCATGACAGAAAGATGTGGTGGAGGAAAGCAGCTCAGGACATGAAAATCAGGAAGAAGTGAGAGAGAGCCCTTCTCAGCAGGAACAAAATATATACCCCAAAGATTACCCACTGCGACCTTCCTTCTCCAGCCAACTCTACCTGCCTACAGTCACCACCCAGTTAATCCATTCAGGTGGATTAATGCACTGATTAGGCTAAGGCTCTCCTAACCCAATCATTTCACCTCTAAACTTTTTTTCATTTTCTCACATGTGAGATTTTGGGGAACACATCTTATATAAACCATAACAGAAGCCTCTTGACTAGATCAGAATCAGATTATGAGGGACCAACAAGGTTGTGGATCTTGGGAGATGTGGACAACTGAGGACCATTGATGTGAAAATCTACCAAAAGAATCTCATGGAATTTTGGCTCAGTTGTACTGTAATCCTCTATTGTAACAGTTTCTTCATTTTTGATATGACAGGAAACCAAAAGTAAAATTGCATCTCACACATCACCTTTCTTCATAATTAGTTATAATAAACAGTAGGTAGCATTAGATATTTAAATATTTGTTGCATCTTTTCTTTTTGATCTCTCCATAGTTCATACAAAAGCTTTTAAAGGTCATGTGGAGTCAGAGTGAGAATATGTCAGAAATCAAGGGGTGTCCATTGTACAATTTGTCTTCTACAAGGGGATATTTGACCCAATGAATGGGTGCTATGTTCAGAGTATGTAGGAGGTTCACGAGCCTGGCTTTGAGCCTCAAAGTCTGAGCAAATGTTCCTAAAATCTTGCACTGCTTAGGATCCAAGGAACCACTTGGATCACTGCTTCAACCACAACACCAGGCTTCCCCTTTATAATTTTGCCTCATATTGAAACTGTGTACAATAGGAGAATGGAAAAACTTTGGGAATCCTAAATACAGAATTGGTCTTAGGTAGTAAGGGCATGAGGGCTTAGGGCTGAGGGCATGACTGTGATGCAGAAGACAGGGCGCCCACATCTGAGTGTAAGTAGACAAAGGTGCACTGACTCCAACTAAAATTTCAGCTCAGCCTTATACTATTGTTTTCTCAATGGAACTAAAGAAAAGAGGAGCTATCTCTTATGAAATATGATGCTCTCTGGAACATTTGAAGGTTTTTAATACACAATATCTAATAATAACCATACATGGATGAGGCAAGAAATGATGACAGGCAAGAAAAAAAGAAATACAGGCAAACCTCAGGAGGCCCTGTTATTGGAATTGGTCTTTAACATGACCGTTGTTAATGTGTTGAAGATGGTAGAGGAAAACATGGTAGAAGGACACAGAATATCATTAGGGAATTTGAGTCTATGTTAAAAACCAAGTAAATATTATAGAACTGACATATAATATTTATGAAATTAAGATTTCAGAAAATGTATTTAATAGCTTATTTGATATAGCAGAGCTTACAATTACTGAATTAGAAGACAGATCAATGGCAAACAATCAAATTGAAGAAAAGACAGAAAATCATAAGTACATTAGAGAAGATTTTTATACACACTCAAAAATTAACATTCCAAATTTGAGACCTAATAAAAGTGAAATAGAAATGGCAAAAATAACTTTAAGAGAATGATCAAAATTTTGCTAAATTGTTGACAGGCATTAACCCAGAAATTCAACAAATTCTGCAAAAATCCACATCTAAGCACATACCAGTAAAATTGCTCACAACCAAAGCCTCAAGGGAAATATTGAGAAAAGCTACATTTTTCTAAAAGAGCACAGGTACAGCTGACTACTGCAGAGAAATCAGGAGTTAATGGAATGATGTTTTTTAAGTTTTAGAGTTTTATATCCACTAAAATTCCTCCAAAAGCAAAGGTGAAATTATTGCTGACAAACAGAAACCAAGGATATTTGTTGCTAGCATTCTTAGACTGAAAGGAATACTGAAGAGAGTACTTATGGCAAGGAGCCATGAATGTCTGAAGTTGTACCCTACTCTCAAGATCATTAATTTCTTTTTCACAGTTTTACACTACTGTCAAAACCAAGGACTGTGGGTAGAAGACCCTTTCTGTGAGTTCATGACCCCAGCAAGAGCAGTAGCCAGAAGAATATGTAGTACCTCCAAGAGACTTGGTTCCCCCATAAATATTGAAGACAATGCAGTGCTGGTAGGATAATTGCCGGTGTAGATCAATGGAATGGGATTGAGAGTTCAGAGGAAAACTTTATATTTATGATCTGTTGATATTTAACAAGGTTGCTAAGACAATTAATTTGGGAGAAAAGAATCTTTTCCACAGATGGTGCTGAGACAACTGGTTATCCACATGCACAAATATGGAGTTGGACCCCTTCTCACAGCACGTACAAATATCAACTCTAAATGGATCACAGATTTAAGTTTAGATATAAGAAAATCTTTGTTATATTGAGTTAGGCAAGGCCTTGATGTTGGCACAGCTATTCCCTCTGCAACAGAAGTCACCTTTGTCCCTCAGTTGTGAAAAACCAAGTGCAGGCCTCAGGGGAGGTTGCTATTGGGATTAAGGGTTCAAAGCTTCCAGTTCCTGTTGCTCTGCCACACCTTGTGACCCAGGTGGACAAGATAAGGGAGTGTCCTGATATCCTCCGGCAACCCATCCATGCAGAAAACACTCTGAATGAATTCAGGAGTCAAAAGAAAAAAATCAAGTTCTGTAATTTCAAAGTCTTCTACAGTGAATATGTTTAGCTTTAATAAATGGAAGTACAATATTAAAACACAAATGCACTCAACATTCCCTGAGCCTTGGGAAAGCCACCATTGGGAGATTAACAGGAATTTCACTCTGTTCTTTATGACCTGGTTAACACATTTTTCAAGACCTGAGTTTAACTTCAGGAAATGAAACTTTTTAGATGGTACATAAATATGAAAATTTGCACATCATGAAATATTAAAATTCATTTACTGTGTGATAATCATATAAATATTACAGAACTTTGTTGTGTATTTTGAATCACTTTAATGGTGATTATGATTTGTAAAAAGATCTTGTCCTTAATACAGTGAAATGATCGTTTTCGGTTACTATGTAATGAGGAGATCTGACCACCAGATGGCAGAGGCACACAGCATGGAGCAAGACTGGATTCTGGAGTCGGCTTTCTTTTTCATTTTGGATAGTATATTTATTACAGGTTTGATGAATGACATTTGAGAGCAATGAGATTAATGCTGAATACACCTATGAACTTTCAAATGTCTCATAAAATATACAAAAATAAGAAATTGAGTAAGCCCTTTCCCAAATGGTTCAGGTGATCACCTTGTCTCTAAAATAGTTCCCACTAAACTGTCTGAGAAAGTAGACTGGGTTATAGGTCTAGGAGGAAGGCTACATATGCTAATTTTCTCTGCTGAGTGTGGTTCCTTAAATGGTAAATTAAATTGGAATTCTGTGAAATTAGACACATATATATATCCCTATTGTGTAGTTCTCTCCTTTCTGCCTTTTTTCTTTTAAATGTGCTAGAGAAAGGAGAGTTTATGTCACACAGTTTTTCATTAAAAAGGTGAGCTCAGATCACATGGAGTCTACCATTCCTAGGGTTCCAACCCAAATTGCTCTTCAGGAAAAATGAGCCCCAAATACCATATTATTGTAGATTAGTCTGTCTTTATTTACAATAAAGATAGAAATCAGTGAAGAATTCGTGCTAAACAACCAGCAAAGATTGTATAACCAGCAATGTTCAAAAAAATAAACCAGGCAGAATTTATTTACAAAAAGATTAGATTCCATTACAAGACAACTTGTATAAATTACTAGAAGCTTTATATCATTATAAAAATAAATATCAAATTTGTTTCCACTTCTGAAGTACTCAAGTTCTTCAATTACATTTTATTTCTACTGTGTACATCTTTTACAAACAAATTTTACAGTGAATCTTTATCACATCTATAGAATATTTACCATGGCAAAGAAGTGATCAATTTGAGATATCCTGAGAAAATAACAGATGGTTTTAAAAAGTCACACATACATCAGGGAAACTATACTATACCAACAAATTCAAATACATCCAAGTGTGCTCCAATCATTGGAGTGTGTGGGTTGAAGTGCTGTGTGGATCCTTTTCTTTACAGTGGCACAAGATGTGGTGTAGATTTACAGATCTGTATTTTTATCTGTATATTTATGGACTTGGAAAGACCTGCTGACTTTTTTTTTTTTTTTCCAAAGCAATTGTGACACCTATTTGCACTGCCGAATTGGCCCTTCTATAGGTAGGACTGGATGTCTGCGCCAACTACCATGCAGCCCTCGCTGGCATTTTCTTGGGCTCCTAAAGGCCGCCTGGGGGCAGGTAGCGGGACTCCAGCCGGTATGTACCCTCCTTGCCCATGGCTGTCTTAGGCTCTGTGTGCAGAACCTCTCCGGGGGGCCTTGGCCACTGCATGGTAGCGCGGGAGCCCCTGACTCTGCAGTGCCACATTCAAGTTCCTGTAGTTTGTGTAGGTGCCATACAAGGGCGTCGTGTAGTAGAGGTGACTGCTGACCAGCAGCGAGGCCGGGTAAGGTGAACAGTCTGGAGGTGCCTGGAAAGAAGCGGGTGCCGCTGCCGCTGGCAGCCCCGGTGGCCCGCAGACCGGGTTCAAGCTCGGTTGCTTGAAGTCCGACGTGGCGATCTCGGCCAGCGACCACAGCTTGGGCTTGCTGGTGGGCAGCTGGGTGCAAGGTGACGTCTCGCTGCCTGGGGGCGTCTGGCTGGGGCTGCCACCGCGAGGCGCGGCTTGGTGCGGGAAGCTCAGCAGTGGCACCTCCATGCTGGTAAGCGGGGACAAGGTCACAGACTTGGGCGGCGCCAGGTCCTACTCACACGCCTTCCTTGTCTTCGTCATCCTCTAGATCGTAGTACTTGTCCTTGCACTCTGAGCCAGACTGGCACAGGGGTTCCCGGGCGCAGCAGGACTGTTTCTCTCCATATGACTCGAGTGAGCACGAGTGATTCCCTAAGCGAGTAGACGTGCAGGCTGATCCATCCCTTCCTCCACCGAGGTCACCGTGCCCTCCTGCACCTTTTCGGGACTCTCCTTGTTCCTTGCAGCGTCGCCCTCATCTTCGTCCTTGTATTTGCTTTTTTTTTCTAGGGAGCCAAGTCATCTTGTTTTCCTTTTTGAGTCGCTGACGCGCGTTGGCAAACCAGGTGGAGACCAGCATAAGTGTCGACTTGGTAATGATGGCCAGCATGATCTTCTCCTTGGTGGGGTAGTTTCTTGCGGTCCGCTTTCAACCAGACCTTGAGCGTAACTGTGGCGTCCTGCGTGCTGTTCTTGCGGTAGGCTGGGTCTTTGAGCTGGTACGTGTAGGTGGCGCTGCCATAGGGGATGGTAGCCGATGGCGCCCGTCCTCCCAGTGGCACACGCGTGGTAGGGTGCGACAGTGTAGGACCGGAAGCCCGCGGTGGCGGCGTTGGTCTAGCATGCAGCAGGCTGCTGAAGCCGGTGACTGCCTGCGTCTTGAAGGTGGCAGAGCAGGGTACCGGCCGGAGGCGGAGTGTGCCAGCTCCTCACACCGAGGCGCGGCCAGCGGGGGACGCGCTGCACTCAACGGAGCGAGAGTAGAGATAAGTCATTGCTCCAGATCTTCACCAATAATTATTGCTTTAATGGTCTGTGTGTCTTCCCTTGCAGTCTCAAGAATATAAATGATATCTCACTGTAGGCCTAGTTGGCATTTCTCAATTGAGATTGTATATATTTTCATATATTTATTGGCCACTTGCATTTTTGGGTGTGCCATTTGCTACTCCTGGCATGTTATATTGGTCTCCTTAGAAATTCTTTCCCTACCAAGCAGCATAGCATATTTTCTTCTGAATGTTTTCAGTGTAATTTGTACAGTTAGGATTTTAACTCAACTAGATTTGAATTCTGTAGATATGACCTGAAGTAGAGATGCAAAGTTTTAAGTACTGAGATCACCACTAAAATATTTACATGAGAATATTATAAAAAAATTAATGCAACAACCTAATGAATTCACATTATGCAAATAAAGGGAGAAAAGAGACATAGAGAAACCAGAAACAGATGGCACAAATGGGAAACAAATACTAATGTAGCTAAATCCAAATATATCAGTGATTTGATTAAATGTAAGTGGTCTAAGCACATTAATTAAAATACAGACTGACAGATTTCTTTTAAAGACTATAGAAGGGGGACCAGGACAGTAGAGGAAAGGGAGCAGGAGGGAGGGATGGAAAGGGGAGACACTGTTATGTGCATGCATAGATACACAGCAATTCACTATTCTGTATAATTATAATACACCAATAAAAATAAATTAAAAACAATTAACCCTGCCCAAAGGTCAAAACACAAAAACTCCACAAAACTATATATTGTTGCTTTACAATAGTAACAGTAAAATTTATTTCTACATATACACAGAGTATCTATGTACAAAGAGTGTCAGAATTACCTTTAAAAAGAACAATTTTATACACTGTAGAAGAAGTCCCTTCAAATGTAATGATATACATAGGTTAAAAATAAAAGAATGGGAGGAGACGCCGAGGCCAGGGGGAGGGCGGCGGAGCTGGCCCTAAGTGCTGACGCTAATTGTATATGAGTGCGACCAGCGGGCTCTTGGGTCTTTTTTAGCGCCATCTGCTCTCGGCGCCGCCTCCTGCTCCTCCAGTCTCCGCTGCCTCCCGAGTCTCTGCCTGTGCAGCTCCGGCCGCCTGGCTCCCCGTACTAGCTGCCGATATTTGAAGTTCTTACAACATGGCAGACATTGACAACAAAAAACAGTCTGAACTTGATCAAGATTTGGATGATGTTGAAGAAGTAGAAGAAGAAGAAACTGGTGAAGAAACAAAAATTAAAGCACGTCAGCTGACTGTTCAGATGATGCAAAATCCTCAGATTCTTGCAGCTCTTCAAGAAAGACTTGATGGTCTGGTAGAAACACCAACAGGATACATTGAAAGCTTGCCTAGGGTAGTTAAAAGACGAGTGAATCCTCTCAAAAACCTTCAAGTTAAATGTGCACAGATAGAAGCCAAATTCTACGAGGAAGTTCATGATCTTGAAAGGAAGTATGCTGTTCTCTATCAGCCTCTATTTGATAAGAGATTTGAGATCATTAATGCAATTTATGAACCTACAGAAGAAGAATGTGAATGGAAACCAGATGAAGAAGAGGAAATTTCGGAGGAGCTGAAAGAAAAGGCCAAGATAGAAGATGAGAAAAAAGATGAAGGAAAAGAAGACCCTAAAGGAATTCCTGAATTTTGATTGACTGTTTTTAAGAATGCTGACTTGCTCAGTGACATGGTTCAGGAACATGATGAACCTATTCTGAATCACTTGAAAGATATTAAAGTGAAATTCTCAGATGCTGGCCAACCTATGAGTTTTATCTTAGAATTTCACTTTGAACCCAATGAATATTTCACAAATGAAGTGTTGACAAAGACATATAGGATGAGGTCAGAACCAGATGATTCTGATCCCTTTTCTTTTGATGGACCAGAAATTATGGGCTGTACAGGATGCCAGATAGATTGGAAAAAAGGAAAGAATATCACTTTGAAAACTATTAAGAAGAAGCAGAAACACAAGGGACATGGGACAGTTCATACTGTAACCAAAACAATGATTCTTTCTTTAATTTTTTTGCCCCTCCTGAAGTTCCTAACAGTGGAGATCTGGATGATGATGCTGAAGCTATTCTTGCTGAAGACTTTGAAATTGGTCACTTTTTATGGGAGCATATAATCCCAAGATAAGTGTTATACTTCACTGGAGAAGCTATTGAAGATGATGATGATGATGATGATGATGATGATGATGATGAAGGTGAAGAAGCAGATGAGGAAGGGGAAGAAGAAGGAGATGAGGAAAATGACCCAGACTATGACTCAAAGAAGGATCAAAACCCAGCAGAGTGCAAGCAGCAGTGAAGCAGGATGGTCTATCTTCTGCTTTCCTGGAAAGGATGAATTTGCATCATTTGCTGAGCCTATTTCAAGTTTTTGTTGTTTGTTTGCTTGTTTTTGTTTTTGCAGCCTAAAATAAAAATGTCAAATATAATTTTAGTTCTCACAAGATAATGTCTTAATTTTGTACTAATTCAGGTTAGATCCAGAGGCTTAACTTGAATTAAGGGTTTACCTACCGTATTATTGAAGGAAAGGATGCCAACGTTGGAAAAGGTAGTAAGCAAGCATGTGTATTGGGGGTGGGGGGTCAAATTCTTAAATGATGTGATATAGTTTTAAAAAGCAAAAAAGTTAAATTTCATTTCTTTGGGTTAGAACCAAAGCCCTAAGCCAATATGGTTTATTCTAATTCTTACTGCTTAAGTCTGTCATTTACCCATGCTTCTGTTTACTGTGTATTAAGATGGGTAGTACTGTTTACTAAACTACCTCACAGATGTGTTAAGTCATATTAAGTTAAATTTCATGATCTGTTTCTTGGCCTCGTTAAAAGTTAAAAATTTGGGCCTATTTTGTACCACAAGTGTGATATTCAGCATTTTTTTTCACAGCAGGATTCATTAAGTAAACTGGAAAACAAAGCGGGAATACTTCTATTTTGGATCTGGCCAGAAAACACTTTCAGATGTATGCATGGCCCCTATTTTAGTGAAAATTGATGGGATGTGGAAACTATTTCAGTAGGTTGAAGGATTGTTTTTTCCAGGTCTATGAGTTGACCACACTGTAATAAATATGATAGAGATCATGGGACTAAAGTGGTAATAAAACCATTTGGGGAAGGGGAATGCGAATAAATTTGAGACTCTAGAGCCACATTTAAAATACCTCAGGCTTATTACTGTTAATTTGGGGGGGGTGAACTTTTGTCTGACAGTGAGGGTGATCTAAATGAATTGTAATTAGAGGAAGATCTCAAGTTCCTGCTGTTAATAAAGTTACATTGATTTCACTTTTAGAAGTGATAGTTTTCTTTTTGAAAATTTAGTATTAAGGTGTTAAATGTGAAGACATTTTACAGTTGTACAGAACTATCCATGCCTTTTCCTGAGAATTTTAACTAACTACTGGAAATCCTTAATCAATTATAATAGTTTTACCTCTTTATTTTCCAAATGATTTTGATTGCTTTGATTAGATATTCTGATTTTTTTATGTAACCATAATCTAATCACAAGCTTTTTCTGAACTTAAGATAGAATCCCATTTTTAATGATTTGAAAGAAGCAACAAAAATCACTATCTTTGTTTTATTCCTTTAGGAAACAGCTATGCCAAAGTGAAAAGATAGTAATATTTCATCTTGCTAAATAATGGATGTGGTTTGCACAGGAACCATTTTCTCTATTGGAGTTTCAGGGAATGTCAGTGTTCATTTATGCCATTTCTTCGGTTCCAAAGTGGTTCTATTCCATTCTAGAAATTTGAAATATGTAATTTGAAATCCTTAATAAAACTTGGAATTAATTTAAAAAAAGTAAAAGAATGGAAAAATACAGCATGCAAACACTAATGAAAAGAAAATGAATGTTACAGAAAGTGGACTTCAGAGCAAAGAACACCACCAACAAGAAAGAAGTAATGTAAGTGTCATTTTATGAGAAGATGCAATAATCTTAAAAGTGCAGTGTCAGAGCTTGAAATTGGGAAGAAAAAATTGACAGAACTTAAAGGCGAACTTGGTGACCCACGGGAGGAAATGGAGATTTGAACGCTGTTCTCTACATCATCAATCAAACTGATAGAGAATCATCAAGGGCAGAGAACAGAAGACAGAAGTCAAGTGCACAGAATGGACATTCATAGAACCTCTACCCAATGCCAAGGGTACACTTTCTTGCCATATGAACCAGGACAGATCACATCTTAGGTCTTAGATCAAATTTTAGCAGATATAAAAGAATGGAAATCACATAAAACATTTTATATGGCCTGACATTAGTGTAGAAATCACCAAGAGAAAGATAATATTGAATTCCTTGAACACATTAACCAGTTCAGTTCTAATAGTCCATGGGTCTTAGAGAAATGTTATGAAAATTTCGAAAATATTTTGAACTAAACAAAATATCAAACTCTGAGTTACAGATGAAATAAGCATTTAGAAGGAAATTTATAGCACTTAAATGCCCACATTACAGAAAGGATAATTAGATAATAAAAAGATAACTCAAAAATGATAACTCAGTTAATTAAAAAAAGATAAAAAAGATAAGTAAATTAAAGGTATTCACTTTAAGACAATGGACAATGAAGACCAAAAATTTAAACCCAGTGAAAGCAGAACAAACAGATAAGAGCAGAGCAATGAAATTGAAAAGAGCAGAGAAAGATCAATGACACTAAAAGGTAGTTCTTTTAAAATATCAATATATTAATAATATAATAATATTAATAATATAATAATAATCGCTAGAAAGACAGAAAAAATATACCAGAAAGAAGGTATAATTTACTAATAATGTGAAATGTAAGTTGTCATGGTGGAGATATGAGGAGTCCTACAAAATTCATGTGTGAGACAGTGAAGGTTTAGAGGTGAAGTTTGGGTTATGAGAGTTTTAATGTAATCCCCTGATAGTAGATTAATCCCCTGATAGGGATTAACTTGGTGTTTACTGTAGCCAGGTAGGGTGTAGATGAAGGAGGTGGGTCACTGGAAGGTGCGACTTTGAGGTTTATATTTTGTCCCTCTCAGAAAATTGTTCTTTTCAGGTCTTTTTTTATAGCAGTGAAAAAGCTGACTGAAACAGCAGCTCTCCCCCTAAGCCAGGGAGACCTGAAAAGGATAAGGATGAAATGCTAAAACAACTCTACCCACACAAATAACAACATGGTGAAATGGACCATTCCCCAAAAGCCTCATATTTATAAATCTCTTTTTGAAGATGAACAAAGAGAACTGAAAATGTTCTACAACCATCAAAGAAATTGACTTGGCAATTACAACTCATGAGGGAAAAAAATCACCAATCCCCAATAGTTTCAATGTCAATTCTACCAAATATTTCAAGAAGAAATAACATCAGTTTCACTCTGTCTCTTCCAGAAAAATTGGATAAGAGGAATCACATTCCATCTCACCTCCTCATGGACAGCATTACCCTGATCCCCAAACCCAAGACAGTACAAGAAACAAAAAGCCACAGAGCAGTCACCCTCACCAACTGTGTGCATTTGTGGCTTCTACAGAACAAAGAGAAAACACAGTGATGGAGCTTTACATTTTGGGATGAAGCGTAACAGCATGATTGTACTATAAAAACACATTTAAGGTGTTTTTAAAGCATTCTCTCATTGGGACAGGATTGGAAAACTCTCTGAACCATCATGGAGACAAAGGTGCAAGCTGAAGAAGTGACAGGCACTCTGCCACCAGGAGCTTGCAGCCCTGTGGGAAAAAGGCAGTTACTTCCCAGGAAGATCCCCAGAACAGGGAGGGATCACAGAGATTCACAAGTGTCAGGACCCACTGGTTTAGGAAGGGTCCAGAGGGCAAGAGTCCTATGGAATCCACAAGCCAGTGCCAATCTCTGGTACCCGTGCCTTCCTTGGGCACCCAGTGTGGCTGTATCTGCCCTTTGGTGAAGCTTTCTGGGAATCAATTCCTCAGAGACCTGTGATCCCATCTCTTCTTAATTTAAGGACTCTTGTAATAACATTGGACCCATCAGATGAATTGATAAATTATGAATGACTTTTATTTTTGATGAGTATAAAAGAAACATGCTTTGAAACAATGGCTGTTAGTGTCTCTAAACTGTGATTTTGTCCTTGAATGATTATAACAATATCTAAAGGTTTGCCACAGCTGGCCCACCTGCTCTGTGTCTCCTCAAATCCACATGTTGTAATCTTATCCTCCAGTGCCCCAGAATGTAATGGTATTTGGAGACAGGCCCTTTGAAGAGGTAAGCTGAAGCTCTGCAGGTGGGGTCTAATCCAATCTGGCTGGTGTCTTTTTAAGAAGAGGAGATTAGGACATGGACACTCATAGAGAGACCACCACGTGAGCACACAGGGAGAAGACAGCACCTACAAGTCATGGAGAGAGACCTCAGGAGAAGCCAAAGCGGCTGGGCATCAGATTTCCAGCTTCTGGATCTGTAAGACAATGAACTGCTATTTAAGCCATTCAGTCTCTGTTGCTTTGTTACAAATTACAGTAGCACCTATTTCTGGAAATGTGGTCCCTGTTCAAATAGCTGGCTTTGTATTTTTGGGTCTGTCCTCAACAGGGGATGGCAGGGAGCTGGATGAGAAGAAAATCTCCAGTGACCATGTCCAGCCTCACTTGTTCTCACCATGCTGTTTTCTCCATAGGTATGAAGGGGGAAAAGAGGGTGGACTCAGGTGGCACCTCCTCTGGGGGACAGACTTGGGCCTGCCCGTCTTTCCTCAGGAGTCTCCTACTCCAGCTAGAGAATGAAGGAGCCATCTCTTTACTCCTGAGATGGGGATGTTTGAGGCAAGAGAGGGTGCCCTTCCTTCTTCAGACTGGAGTGTGAAGAGGTTGCTTCTAAGGTGCTTCCAGTCATAGAGAAATGCAAGCTGCTGCTCAGTTTTTGACAGATGCTCAGGCTGCGTCATAGGTCATATGTCAGTACTCAGATTTCAGGGTGTCTGAGATAACTGAGAAGCATCCAGTGGATGGGATGCAGCAGTGCTTGTGGTCATGGCACCTCGATGACCATGGCCACCTGTCCCAATATGCCAATCAGAGAGACAAGCAATGGTGAAGGACTGGAAAGGAGTTTTAATCAGTGTTTCCACACCAGCAAGAACAGGTGTAAGGATACAGTGACCAAAGATCTGCTTCAAGGCATTGACAGAAACCTCAAGGTTTTAAAGAAAAGGCAGAAAAGTTAAGTGTTGGGGATTTTAATGGGGTTTTTCATAGCTGGTGAAGTATTTCATCTCGTCAGGCTATGTTCTGGTTGCTCATTATCTCTGAACTGGTTCTATGAGGTGGCTCTGGAGAAGTCCTTATCAGATAAGGGGAGCAATCAGTACACATGGGATATTTGCTCCAGTTTAGGGTGGCAGCCTCAGTTCCCATGGAGGGTAATTTTTCCCATTTAGTGGAATGATCTGTCTCTGAGGCTCTGCTGTTCCTAGGACCCAAATTGACTGCAGTTTTAGGGCAGTGACAGAAGACATGTAGGAGTCACTCAAGGCATCTGGAACAGGAGGTTATAAAAGCTGGCAGTTGAATGTCCCTGAAAATCTCAGAAATACCTTACTCTTATCTGGGTGTCCTCAGTCTTGAAGTGGGACAACATAGGTTAGCTAAATTTAGGGCTAATAAGCCTTGCATTCTACTCCTGGATGACTAATTAGCTTTTATACAAAAGGAACAGGGACCTGGCCCAAAGTTTAAGATGATAAAATGCGAATTGGAAGCAGAGATGGCAAGCTTTAGCCTACTTGCAGTTACTCTTTAGACATTGAAAGGCCTGAGTTGAGTCAGTGCTTTTAACAAAAGTGGCTTCTAATTCTCTGTTATAATTACCCAGATACCCGTCTTTGTATGAATGCATGCTTTCATTTCTCCTGGGGAAATATCTAGGAGTAGGATAGTGAATAATATGGTAGTTCCATGCTTATTTTTTAGAGAAATTGCTGACCTGTTTTCCAAAGTAGTTGTACCATTTTATTCTGGCAGCAGAGTATGAGAGTCCTAGTCCCTCCATTTTATTCCCATGAGGTTTTACTATCAAGTATTTTAAATTTGATCTATTTTAATAAGTATCATATGTGGACATATCATACTAGGCTATTCATTTGCATTTCCTTATTGATTTAGGTGTGTTTTTATGAACTTAATTATTATTCATATATCAACTTTTAAAATGTTTATGTCTATTTAGTTGGGCATGGTGGCATATGCCTATAATCCCAGCAGCTCAGGAGGCTGAGGCAGGAGTATCATGAGTTCAAAGCCAACCTCAGCAAAATCCAGGCACTAAGAAACTCAGTGAGACCCTATCTCCAAATAAAATACAAAATAGGCCTGGGCATGTGGTTCCTTGTTCTAGTGCCCCTGAGTTCAATCCCCAGTACCCTACCCCACAATTTATGTCTATTTAAATAATTTACCTGATTTTTAATTAGATTTTTTTTTGTTACCACAAAATGGTAAGTTTGCTGTGTACACGTAGATATTAGTTTGTTGTTAGGTATCTGTATTGTGAGATGTTTCTCCCAGTTACTGGCTTGCTTTTACATTTGTTGTAGTTTTTTTTTTTTTTTTTTCATTCTCATCCTAGGTTCATTCAATACATTTTCATCACTACACAACAAATACAAACCCAACCTTATCTAAAATGCTACAAAGTTATAAAACTCAAAAACAATGTTATAGTACTGACTGTACAATAATAGAGAGGAAAAGCAATGTACACGTCTCCAAGGTATCCTGAAGGACCACCATGATGGCAGTCATGACCTTGCAGAGTTGACTTACAAATTTCTCACCAATTTCAGAGAGTAAGGGACATGTCGGGCAGGGGTGTGTGGGAGGGCATAGAAAGACAGAAACATTTGTAGCAACTAACAGGTGGAAGGACAACCCTAGAGGTTGGAAGAGAATTCAAGCACTGGGGAAAAGGTTAGACCTAACAGGAATGGGGCTTGGTCTCCCTTCCTTTGTACATAGCACAGCAACAGAAAGGGTGTGACCAGGTTTGCCAGACTGGCTCAGGTCATCTGTGAATAGTATTGATCACACTGCCACCTGGAAGCTTGCTGGTCCTGGCTGACTCTGCCACTGAACAGACTTAGGAATGGGAATGAGTGAGCTTTCTCACCAGAAAACTGCAGGGCACCTCAATGGGCATAGCTCTGAACCATCAGCACTTCTGCAGCCAGAATCTGCCTGCAGAAGAAAGGCCTCAACTGCTGCCTTTGAAGTCTACCCAAGTAAGGGGTCCTTTCCTGCCCACCCTCCTTCAGCTAGGAAAGTGTCACCACTGAGCTGGGTGGAACATAAGGTACAAATGAGTTTTGGTGGCTTTATTTATCTGGAGGAGTTAGAACTGGAGAGGCTTCTGTGATGGTAGTGGTCTGGACAGCAGGACTGCCTGCTCATGGGGGGCCTGCAACTTAGAAAGCATCACCTCATCCTCATCTGCAGGGGTTACCTATGCCAAGTGGGAGGTGGCAGCATCATCCTCCTGGTAGGGCTGAATTGCAGGGATGGGGGGTGGTCTAGACCAGGGGGCCAACACAGCAGTAGCAGTGATCTCCTGGCCACCAATTTGTCATCCAGGTGCTTCAGTTCCTTCTCAGCTTCATCTGGATTCTCAAACTTGACAACTGCATAGTCTTTGGATAGATGAGGATGCATTCGTTCTATAGACATGTCAATCATTTTAATTTTTCCATAGGTGGAAAATATCTCCATGATAAGATCCTTGGTCACATTCCTGGTGAGCCTTCCAACAAGCACTATGGTGGATTTAGGGGAAGGGCTCTGCCCTTTCCTCTCATTTTCATCTCCTTTAGGTGCTTTAGATTTGGAGCAGAAGCACCACCTGTGCCATGTCTGTGCCAAGAAGGGCTGGGAGATCTGGAGGAGCTGCTGGAACAGGAGCTGCAGGATGTGCTGGAGTTCACCAGTCCCTGGATGCAGAGGAGGAGTTGTAGACACAACTTGAACCTGTGCTGCTGCTGGATCCTGAGCTGGAGGTGGAACTGCATGGAGACCTGGTACTGCTGCTGCTTTCGCTGGAAGCACTAAACCTCTTCCAAGGCTTATCCCTGCCACGGTCCTTCTGCTTGACTCCTTGATGTTCCCTTTGTCTTTAGAGCAATCCTTGGACTTCTCATCAGAGCAGTCCTTGCATTTGGTAGGAGAGTGAGCCCTGGTGCTGGACTTTTTACATTTCTTTGACTTCTAGCAAGCTCTTCTTTTTCACTGCTGATAAATCCATTCTCCCCTTGAGGTGCTCAGTGCAGCATTATGGCTAACTTAACTCTCAGTTCTAACTTGAGTCTGAGAAAGGATCCCTAATGGATTGCAATTTATGCTAAAGAGCAGCATCTTCCTGATGCCACCACCTCCTCCTGCTCTCCTCAGCTGTGCCCTAGTAGTGTATTTTTATGAAAAATTGTTATATTTTGGTTTTCACTAATGGTTAACATTATTTTTTTTCTGTTTCAAAAAAAATCACTCTTTACCTCAATCAAGGTTATGAGGACTTTTTTCCTGTTTCATTTTCTGAACTTTATAGTTCTAGATTATAGTCGTAGATTAAATTTAGCCCTGTCAGACATTTGAACTAATTTTTGTGTGTTCTGTTAGTTTTCTGGGGATGCTATAACACAGGATCACACACAAGGTGGCTCCTAACAACAGACATTTACATCCTCACAATTCCAGAGGCCCAAAGCCTAAATCAAGGTGTAGTCTGGTCTCTGCTCCCTCAGGTGGCTCTGAGGGAGAATCCTTCTGACCTCTTCCAGCTCCTGGGCTGCAGGTGTTCTTGACTTGTGGAAACATAACATAGGCTTCCCTCACTTCTTTCCAAGCCTTTCTCCAGTGTTTTTACTCTCATCTGTATCTCCTCATCTTGTACAGACACTTGTAATTTGATATAGAGCCTCCCAACTAGTCCAGGACAATCTCATTTGAAAGACCTGATTTTATTACCTTTGTGAAAGTCCTTTATCCAAGCACAAGGTCTTTTTGCAGATACGGGAGCCTACGACCTACATGTCCATCTTGGGGGATCACAATCCTGTGACGGACTGACAGATTTGACTCCATGGGAAAGTTATAGGCCAGGGAATATGGGCAATGACTAAACAGACTCCATTTTGTTCTGAGACTCCATGTTATGTAGGAAATGCTTCTCCTATGGGAACACCCTGTCTCTGTACCCATCGTCAGTTACTTAGCATGACATGTTTAGCAATACAAAATGAAAAAATGACAATTTTTATATGATGGAAAATTGTTCTCTTTTTGATTCCTATTTCTCCTAAACAATGCACCATGTGAACGGTGATGACAACAATACTTGTTTAGATGTTAGTAACCATTCTTTAGTTTGTACCTAGATATAGGGTCGTTTGACTCATTTTCCCCTTCTTCTAATGATTTTAGGTCTCATGATGTTAGTTTGAAATTTTGAATCATAGAAACAGACACTTATGATTGATGTACTGATTTATGGTATAAGAACCACTGCAATCCTATGGTTGGCGCTGTTCTCCCAATAGCCATTTTTGGGGCATTGTGTGAGACAGTGAGTCAGTCAGCTTAATAAAGACTCTCAAAGTTGGACTTCTTAGTGGTCTGTTCTTAAGCTGTGCCCCACAACAATCCAAACCTCTTATATACATGATGTTTTGTGTGTAGGCACACAGGTGATCAGGTGTATGTTCATGGATTTGTGGGTGTGTATTTAGAATCTGTGTATACAGAAGATGCTCAGGAATTGTGTTTGTGTTTATTGTTGCACATAATTCTTGAAGATTTCGGTGATGTTAGTAGAATGTGTGGTCCTGGTGTTAGTCTCATGCATTTGAGAAGTCTAGGTTGTTGGTGGCTGAGTGTGTCTTGGACTCATGGGGCTCTTGGCATGTGTACTCTGGTAGATGTGAGAGGTACATTGTGTGCTTGGAAGTCAATTGTGTCTTTGTGTATTGTGGAATGAATGTATTTTAAGAACTGTGGAATTTCACGTGGTACTGTTTTTTATAGTGCAAGAGGTGATGGTGACTGGTTGTATACTTTTTGGTTTTGCAGTCTGGGCCTTAAGGGTATTCATTGGGTATTCATAGGTAGTGTGTTTGTTGTACATGTGTGGGCCCAGTCCATGTTGTACATGTATGCATAATCATAGGACTGTGCATGAACATTTAGGAAGAATAGGGTATTTTTTTTTGCAAAAATTCATGTAGTAACTGGTGGTGTTTCTGTGTGTTTATTGTGGAGATATCAGTTGTGGTTATGTTCAGAAGCTCTGATGTGTATTTTTGTCTGGAGATGTGAATGTGGTTTTGTTTTTGTATTTGAGATTGCAATTTGATTTAGTACCCTTGGAGGCAGGTGAATTTTGTGCACATTTTCTTTGTTGTCTGGAGCTGCCAGGAACCTGGTATGGTAGCTGATGCTGCTCATCCCTTTAAATTTGGTTTTCAGTAGTATCCCATCATAAGGTTGAAATTAGTCTTGAGATAGCTATACCTCATACACTAAAAGTCAAGACTTCCTTACCTTCCTGTGGATTATATCTTATTAAGTGTTTATTAGGACACCACCTGTGTGTGTGTGTGTGTGTGTGTGTGTGTGTGTGTGTGTGTGTGAGAGAGAGAGAGAGAGAGAGAGAGAGAGAGAGAGAGAGAGAGAGAAACCATTTTTATGACCAGACATCTGTGTGAAGAAAACCTATTCAGGTAACAGTGCATTGATATCTTGGAGATTCTACATGTATTGTGAGTGGGGCATCAGAGACCCTTTGGGGAAGTCATTGACCCTGGTCATTCTGATCCACTGCTTTGCTCCTAAGTGAGTTAGTTCATTCTTCAGGACCAAATAACCTGCATGTCTGTTGATTTCTGATTCTTCCTCATGCAGGTGGATTCAGGTCAGCAGTGTATGCTCTTTAGGGAGGCAGTTTCCTCTTCAGCATGTGTGTGGTCCAGGCAGAAAATTTTAAATGGTGTCATGTGTGTGATGGGCAGCAGGCATAAAATTGTGGGGTTTCCTAGACAGTAGCTGAGATGGGAAATGTCCTCTTCCATGTCAACAGTTGAGAATCAGCTGGGCAGCTACAGATGCTGTTGACTTCTCTGAGGGTAAGCTGGTGGATAAAAATACTGTGCTTTACATTGTGAGGCTGCTGAAATACTACAGAACCTCTCCCCCACTTCCATCTGTGTCATGGATGGTGTGTGCTGGTGGAGATCAGGCAACCCTTCCCTGAGGAAACCTGAGGCTTCAGATCTAGAAGGGACCTGCAGGGACCGCAAAACTTAGAGAAGATTTTGGTTTCTGTCTTGGCATCTCTGTTCCATTGTGTCATGTTTTGAAGTAACATTTTCCATATTCTGAAGGGTAAGGATTCTCTTCCTGAGGGAAGTGAATTTCTGCTTGATGATTGTCTTATAGGGTGGTGCCACCTTCTTCATTTTCTCCATTCCCCTGGAGTGGCTGAACTATCAGTGAGCTACAAGCTGAAGGTGGCTGCCAGAGGACCCCACAACCTGCCCTTCCTTTCTGGACTCACCTGAGGTTTTCTGTGCCTGGTTCCTTAGGCTGATTCTCCTTCTGGCTGTTACCTAGGGATGGTTGCAGAGCAGGGTTACCCTTTGTGTGTGAAATGGCAGAAGGAGTAATGGGGGGATCTCAGTCCCCTCTAAGGGTTGGATAATCACATTCTAGGAAAGGCTCATGAGTTAAAAGCATGGTCTCTAGTGGATGGTGTCATTAGGAGGTCAGGGGATCTTTTAGGAGGTGGGATGTAGTGGAAGTCAATCATGTCATTGGGGTTGTTCTCTTGAATGGGATATTAGGACCTGTGCCTTTTTCTCTTTGATTTCTGGCCATGTTGAAGTGTGCAGTTATCCTCCAGCATACTCTACTAATCAGTCACAGGTCCACAGGGAACAGGGTCAAGCAGCCTTGGATTATAACCTCCAAACAATGAGCCCAAAGTAATCTTTCCTCCTTTCATGGTGTTGATCTCAGATATTTCAATACTGTGACAGATGACTGATTAATACAGAAATTGGTGCTGAGAGTATGTATGTTTTTGTGACCCTACTTTGTCGTGTGATTCAAAGGGCTTTGGAATTAGTATTTTAGCAGATGGTTGGAAAATCTTGGAGACCCAGGCTAGAGAAAACCTAGAGTGTTAGAAGAGAGTTTTGTTGGCAATGCTGATGTTATGTCAGTACCGAGTGTGTGTAGAAATGTAGTCAGTAAAGGTTGTGTGTGAGGTTTTGAGATTGAAGTAAGTATGTTATTTGCAACTGGATTATAGCCCACTCATGTTACTTGTGGGAAGAATGGTCTTAGGTTTGTTTATATTCTCCATATCCTTAGACTTCTTGGGAGGGTTATTTAAAGGTGGCAGGAAGTTATACTTTAGATATGAGGTACTCCCACAAACCTCAGGTGTAACACAGTGCCAGAAAGTTTAGTGATGTAATGATTGAGTTGAGAGCTTTATGCTAATGAGTGCATTATTCCACTGGCATGCATTAACTGGATGTCAACGGCAGGCAAGAAGTGTATGTGTGGAAGTAGTCAGTGAAAGGGGGTATGCCTTTGGGGTTTATACTTTGTGGTGAGAAGAATTCTCTCTCTTTGTCTCTGGTTCCTCATTGCCATATCCTGAGGTATTTCCCCCTCCCTATACTTCCACAATGATAAGGTACTTTATCGCGGTCTCTGAGTTATAGTGGTCAAAGAACTTGAGACCTCTGAAACCATGAGCTAAATAAACTTTTCCTGCTC